>NC_056741.1:328554838-328579838 GCF_019279795.1 Protopterus annectens | reverse complement strand
TCTAATCCCATTATTCATTTCTACTTCTCTACTTAATCATACATTAATTAATATTCTCACTCTATTGTTTTTATAAGCCATCATACATACTGTTTTAATTTTCTTGCTAATATTATAGTTATTCATAAATTTCCATAACACTTCATGCTCTGTTGTATGAAAGGCTATATTAACATTTCCTGCCATTAATTTTACTTTTTGTCCTTCTTTCTACCTTTAATACTGAGTACACTTCCTTCTATAATATTTTGTATTTTATTTTCCACCTTCAATGGTATAATCTTCATTAATGCCTTACAATCAGAATTGCTTAATAATATTGGCCCCAATTTTATTTTTTATTTTTTCCATAAGAATATTAACATTCCACTACAAATTTCCTTATACAGCCCTCCTCCATCCTTTCATTCAAAATCTTTAAATATAAACTTTTTTGCCAATCCTGGAGTTTTTTTATATATTCCATACCTAATTCCATGTGCACCTAGGACTGAATCTATATTAACCTGTTTAATTATTTTATCTAATTATTTTATCATACTCTGGTGGTGGTGCTGCGGTAGCATTGTCGCCTCACAGTAAGATGTTGTCCTGTTTGGTTCTCAGATAAAGCTTCTTCTGTGTGGAGACATACGTGAATGGGCGTACCTTCATTGAAGGTTGTGCGTCAGGCCTGGCAAGTCGGCATGTAAAAATCTACTGCCAATCATTAGCGGACCGGAGATCCGCTGTGGCGACCCCTAACTGGGAAAAGCCGAAAGATACAACAACATTTTATCATTATTTCTTTTTCCAATTCTTTATTCATTAAATTTATAATTTTTTAACTTTTCAGTTTTTTTTTTATTTCTCTCCTTTCATTCTTTTCATACATTTCTTCTACATACTCCACCACTATTTCCATAATTTGTTCTTGTTTCTTCATTCTAATTTTAACCATTTTAACCATCATTTGCTTCATTCTATCACTCTTATTACTTTTCTTAAATGTGCCAACACCTCTTCTTTTTTCCTTGTAGTAAATATTTTTGTTTAAACAACGTTTGATTCTTTCTTTGTTTTTCTCATGTATGACTTTTTTCTTTTCATAGAATTTCATTCTGTTATACTCTAAATTTTCAAAGACACATTCATATACACCCACATGTTCTTCTTTGTTGCTCTTTCTATTTATTTTCTAACTTAAATAGGTTTCATTATATTTCTTTTTAAATACTATCCACCACTCTGTCCAGTTTTTGTAGAATGGTACTGCTATTAAATAATCTTCCCATAGTTGTGTAATTTATCATTTCCATTACCTTCTACATTACATTCTTTTTTCATTTATACTTTCTAATCCTTTTTTCTATTTTAATATATTCTTTATTTTCTTCAGTCTCTATCTATTTTGCTTAATAGTCTAAAAATCCAGTCCTTAATATTTCTCCTTCTATTATCTTTATCCCTTTTGAAAATATAAAATAACAAATATCTGTTTTAAAGATGTTTCTTTTATTTGATCATCCTTTCCTTTCTATAAATATAATTTTCCATAGTTTATTACTTCCTTCATTATTTTCATATATTTTCCTTTTATCTTTCTTCTGTCTCTCAAATCACAATTAAAATCTCTTTTTATTACATTCATGTTCAATGTAACATAAGCTAGTATTTGTTGAAACAAACCATCTTTTTTCATTACATAAACATAAATTGCTATAAGTCTATATATTTTGAACTTCCACTACTACTACAATTTAACCAACTTATAATCGCCCACAAAGCCCTTCACCAACCTAATAACACCCCAATTCTCTCTACCCTTATAAAACCTTATAATAACTTGAAGAATCTAAGAAAATGTTGATACATACTTCCTTCTCAAATAACTTAGCAGGTAAATCCTTATTTTCAAACTCAGTGGGTAAAATATGGAATCAACTACCAAATGACCTGACTACCCTCACCTCTCTTCCACTATTCAAAACCAAACTAAAACTCTTTCTCTCCAACCACTGGTTATGCTCTTGTAACAACCCTGACTAACCTTTTTCTTTTACTTACTACCTGACACTAACAAATATTATTATTTTTTTTTATTTTTATTTTTTTCTACCATAAATCTCTACTTCTGATCATTTTATTATAACTAACCCTCCTCCTTAGTCTTTGCACTCTCTTCCCTGAGAATTTCTTTCGATCTATTATCCTATTAACCTTTTGTTTCTGTCTTATTCTTATTTTTGCTAACTCTAAAACTATTACTATATACAAATGTCATTGCCTAATTTTGTTTTCCTTGCATTGTCTCAGTGGCGTTCTTAAAATGTTTATTGCTACAAATGTAAAATCTAAATGTTATAGAATGTTTTTGTAAATTTTTATTATGCTGTGTAACTGGAGCTTTTCTCCCTGGGCCTCCACTGAAAATGGGCATGTATCCAGTTGGACTAGCCCGGTCAACAAATGTAAAATAAATAAAATGTAAAATAAAATAAATAAAATTTTCTTCTCATCTATTTGTGATAGTCAATCTACCCATTCTTACTAAAAATGTATCTAATATTTTAACATTTCTCTTGCATAAAATTGCAATTCCAGAACAATGTTCATTTACCAAATTCCATATTACATGCCCACTCTTAAAGTTTTCTGTCTGTAATCTTTCTTCTTTTATTATAAATCTTATATCTTCTAATATAATTGTGTACATCACAATTCTTACACCATTCTATTATTCCTGTTCTCCTTGTTATATTATAAGACTGTTGACATTTAAAGATAATACTCCAAAGTTATTGCTCCTTTCATTTTTAATATGTAAGATATTGTATAATTTTCCTTTCTTTTTCTATCCATTCCATTTCTTCCTATGTTTTACATTCATACTGTTAAACTTTCTTTTCCTGTCTCTTAACTCTTTTAACCATAGTGCATTTTATATCTTCTTTGTCACTAAATTCTGAATTTTTTCTTAACCTCTGTCTGATTCTTCCTCACTAACTTCCTTCTCTTCTGTCATTTTTATTTTTCTCCTTTGTTTTTTCTTATCCTTTTCTTTTTATGCATCTTTCTTTCTTCAATTTTATTTTCATTTTATATCTCTGTACACTCTAAATGTCCTGTTCATTTACATTTATAACAGTCTAACTCACAATATTTTGCCCCATGTCCCAGTTTTTCACAAATGTAACATCTTCTTTTTTTCATAATTATTCACAAAACGCCCCCTTTTCTGCATAAACAACAACTTATTTGCTCCCATGTTTTAATAAACCTCAGTTCCCCTCTACATTTATAACACTTGGTATATGCATGATTTTTAAATTTTCCATTTTCAGAATAGCATTGCTGTTCTACCCTCCAGTCCATAAATCCCTATCATTATAAACTTTTGCAATATCCAATACTTATTTGCAGATGTCTTTCAAAAGTCTTTTAAAGTCTCTTATTCAATCCGAATATGCAATGTTTTCTTTGCCTCTCTGAAAGCAATCTTTATAATATACTCATTTCATGGATTTTCATTTTTCTGTTTTTTCCAAATGCACTAATAAAGGTCTCCATTTCTTGCACAGTTTCAAATATAATGTCACAAAAGTCTATTTATAAGAATAAATGCTCTTACCTCTTGAATTGTAATGCCCACAGGTAAAACAACACTGTCCCATTCCTCGTACCTGTTTAATGGAGCTTCATGTTTACTTTGTAGCCTCACCACAAGTTTCCTTTTATTTACATTTCTGGATCACTTCTTTTACTTCCCTATGTACTTGTTATAATCTCAGCATATGTTTTCTTCTTCTCCTCTCCTTTAATCTTCATATGCAACATCTGCTGCCTCCTCTTCCCTTATTTTTTCCATTGTCTCTCCACATGATGCTTCACTGCTATTCTTGGATTCACTCTGAACAATTAATTCTTGTATATCATCCCACAACCATCCTGAGGGTTGTAACAACACAAACATTAGCTTAATCCTTCGATTCCATGAAAAAGCTTAGTAACTTGGAACAAAACTTCTAAATCAACAATAACACTATCTACTGATCTGGCATTTATCTCTGCTCCTTCACTTCCAGTATGCATGATGTGCAAATGTTCTCCCAGCAACCACTGCTCTAGGACCAGGATGTGCACTCGTAATCGCTACTAGCACTCATAGCAATTACTGTAGTGAGTAGGAAAGGTTCCCCAGTGCAGTGGCCAGATTTCCCCCAGTAGTATAAATGCTACCTTGGTTGGCATAGTGGTTAAGGTGTTTACCTTACAGACACACGGTCCTGGGTTTAATTCTTACACAGGGTAATTGGCTAGGGTTAAAATGACCCACAAGGGCAGTTAGCCTAGTATGAATCTATGAACCTTGGATCTTCCCTGAAAAGAGGCTACTAACCTAGTGGGACATACCCAGTCAACAAAGGATAAAATATGCATGTGTGTGTGTGATATATATATATATATATATATATATATATATATATATATATATATGTGTGTGTGTGTGTGTGATATATATATATATATATATATATATATATATATATATATATATACATATACTTCTAGGTGTATGTGTGTTCAGTGCGTCTTACTGCATGTTCAGTACATCAATTGCTTAGGAAGGAATTTTGTTTTGAAGGAATTTTGTTTTATCAAACTGCTGGTTCATTGCAGAATGTTGGCATTTGCTTGGGGAGATTGCTACATAGTAGGGAATTGTATTTTGTCCTCTCACTATAATGTCATAATTGGAGAGGGAGGGTGTGGGGGGCTTGCACCCTTGCATATGCATAAAACATTATTTGTTTGCTTTTTCTTCAATTTATTGAGTTTCAACCATTTGTGGTCAATGTAGTAGGTCACCGATACACTGAAATATAATCATATATAATTATAGACAGCTAGATAGATAGAGATCTAGATATCTGTATCTAGATGTAATATATATGTGTGTGTTTTACAGTCTATTTTATTTTTATTTTGTTGATTTTTATTTTCCTTTTGGTTACCAGGCTAGAAAATCCATCAAAGATTGACCATTTGCAGGCTCAGCTTGGCCAACATTCAATATTGTAAGAAGAATGTGTCTCTTGTAACTAACAATGTCATAGATCAAAAGTGTCTTAATTGCAACACATATAACTTGTTTCAGTTAAAATAGATATTATTTCAAGCACAATTAAAAAGCATGATCAACCGTAAAAATAAAGCAATGAAAAATAAGATGTGTCCAAAAAGGGATGCTGTGGACAATATTTACAACAGTAGATGTTTGGTGCAATGGAGAGAAGAGGCAATAGAGGATTAATAAGACATATATGGATACATTGAAACAATTGCACTTTCCGCTTGGAGTTAATGCTCCGTTGTAGACAGCCAAAATAAAATAAATAAGTAAAACACAGAGGAGCAATGCAATGAAGGAGTGAATAAACCAAAGTCCCATCCAAAAATGCACTCGTTGTAAAAATGTAATATAATCCAAGACTCTCAAGTAAAAACTGAGCAAGTTTAATATAATTGTTATACAGGTTAGCGCTTTCGCTGGTTAGCTTCTTCAGACCTTATACAACAGAATGCTTATAAAAACAGATTTAAATACCCAAAAAGGGCGCGAAAATTAGGAAATCTAATACATTTTCTTTTTAATTAATGCAATAAAAAATCATATGTTAAAACATTGTTGGCACCAATATGCCATTACCTAAAAACATATACACCTCAATATAATGCATATTGAAAATATATATTAGCATGTGAATATATACACCTGCATTAATAAGTACAGTGTGTGTGAATATTACAATTCATTGCTCATCTTTATTAGAGTTCAATCCTAACTAAATATGTCTATGCACTCATTCAAATGGAAGACAAAAATATAAAATATATACTAAAAACATCTATTAACCGTGTCCAATTATTTATTATGTTTCAAACTCCTCAGTTTCAATAATGGTCTTAGACATAAAAGATCAATTTTGTGATTATGTGTTCACATGTTGTAAGGGTGTTTTTTTATTTGGGTTCGTTTCAGGTCCAGATAAAAATCTGAACATCCCACTAGGATACACATATATATACACATACACTTGGGACGTCAAAGGAGAGTATTCATAAGTTCAAGATGATTTGTTTAGGGATGTACACATGTTTGGGTGCACACATACGCATATGTACATGGACATGTGTGTGTGTGTGTGTGTATGCGTGTGTATACACTCACACATGGATATGTTCAAAATAGAAGTAGGTATGAGTACACCTAAATATCCAAGACATTATTGTCCAAAAACAACAACACACAATTCCACCAGTTTCACCTTAGTATTCAGATATTACGATTTCGAGTAGTAGACATCTCCATGTTGCTCAAAAGATACATCTTCAGACTGCGTTTATTAAATTAAGTTGGTTTTTCTTCATTTATAACTATGATCTCATCAAAGTCAATTGTCATTGAGTGCCACACATTTGTATTAATGTGTTATGTTGAGATTTAAAATGCATGAATGTGATTGTGTTTTACCAGTTACAATAGCATTTGGAAAAATTTCAAAAGTGAATGATCAATTCACTACGGAATGTATCATGTGATTTCTGTGCTGTATTTTGATATTGTTGCAGTAAAGACCGTTAAGAATGTTTACATGGGATCACAATTCTCACGGTTTAAATCGTGGTAACAGTTTTTCCATTGTATATAATAGTCAATCATGGTTCTACATTCAAGAACCAACAACAGGTGTAGTTTTTATTTTGGATCAGTTTATATTGAAATCATGAATATGAGCTAGTTAAGGTAGATTCAAAAAGTTTTGATATCAGGTCACTAAACTTTGGTTTTTATTTCATGTGTTATTATTTTAATAATGATGTACAAAGTTACATCAAAACATGTATTTAAAATTATTTTTTAAAAAGTGTATATATATTTGTTTCTATACATATTATTTAAAAATGTCAACATTGTCATTTGCGATGTACATCATTTCCTGTACATGTCTTTAAAACCAGGATGTTGGGAGGCATCCTGGTTTTCTGAGGAAGTTCACGCTGACAATAAAGTGAAAGAAAGCGCTAAATTTATCTGGCTTTGCAGCCTCTTTCTTACTTCAACAGTCGCTAACTTTTCAGTAGTTTTAAAAATATAAAATATATACTAAAAACATCTATTAACCGTGTCCAATTATTTATTATGTTTCAAACTCCTCAGTTTCAATAATGGTCTTAGGGGGACTTTGCCATTGAGCCCTGGTGGCATGTCAGACCTGAATTTAATAATCCATTATGTTTCTCTAGCTTGTGTGTAATTGTCCACATCTCCCCTCCTGCCTAACTAAATATGTCTATACACTCATTCAAATAGAAGACAAAAATGAAAAATATATACTAAAAAACATCTATTAACCGTGTCCAATTATTTATTATGTTTCAAACTCCTCAGTTTCAATAATGGTCCTCAGTTTCAATAATGGTCTTAGGGGGACTTTGCCATTGAGCCCTGGTGGCATGTCAGACCTGAATTTAATAATCCATTGTGTTTCTCTAGCTTGTGTGTAATTGTCCACATCTCCTCTCCTAATAGAAGTATGTATCTGTTCTAAAATCCTGAACTTAAAGAAGTGGTCATTACCTACATCATGCACATGTCTAGCTAGTGCATTGTGCAAGTTCCCTTTCCTAATGTGGTAAATATGTTCACGGACCCTATCTCTCTCTTTTAGGTAATGGCATATTGGTGCCAACAATGTTTTAACATATGATTTTTTATTGCATTAATTAAAAAGAAAATGTATTAGATTTCCTAATTTTCGCGCCCTTTTTGGGTATTTAAATCTGTTTTTATAAGCATTCTGTTGTATAAGGTCTGAAGAAGCTAACCAGCGAAAGCGCTAACCTGTATAACAATTATATTAAACTTGCTCAGTTTTTACTTGAGAGTCTTGGATTATATTACGTTTTTACAATGAGTGCATTTTTGGATGGGACTTTGGCTTATTCACTCCTTCATTGCATTGCTCCTCTGTGTTTTACTTATTTATTTTATTTTGGCTGTCTACAACGGAGCATTAACTCCGAGCGGAAAGTGCAATTGTTTCAATCTATTAATCAGCTTTTTCGTTCCGCCTGGAGGCATGATGGAAGGGGAGCAACAGTCGATTGAACTGCCTTACGTTGTAGGAAGCAGTCAAGAGGCCTTGGTGATGTCACGTCCTGCAACGGATCGCTTGGCGGACTGTCTTAGAAGAGACTCCAATCCTTTAGTTTCGTTTGGGGCACAGGATGATTCGTATGATGTGAACGATGGATTGACCTACAATAGTGAGGAACTACGCCTGGTGACGGAAAAAATGGAACAGGACTTAATTAGATTGAAGCGCATGCAGACCCAGAGGCAGCACTTTGAGGTCTGCATACAGCGGAGACTCATCCCGAGGGGACTACGAGTGCTTAAGATGCCTACTACAGGCACTTTACATCCGGAGTTGTTGTATGACTGGCAGAAGTTGAACATTGAGGTAAGCCTCAACTATATGAGGTTGTTAAATAAATATTTTGGCCCTATTGAGGAAGCGTTGAGGCAGGAGATACAGAAGCAACGTTCTGACATCTATGCTTCATTCCCTGCCTCCGCTGTGGACCGTGCTTGCAATTCACTTTTGGATAATGTTTTACAGTTTGAGCGACGCCTTCTGAATCAGAAGAGGGCGAAGCTGCAGAGGGACAGTAACGACTTTAGATTGGGCCATATATTCACTTGGCCCAGGGGTACGGCTACTCCTAACAGAAACATTGTGCCTACTGTTAATTTGGATGTTAACACAATGAATAGTGCTGATAATGTCATGAATGTAAATGGAATTGTTTCAACTGTGGCACCTGATCTTGCCACAGTGGAACCCGATGTTAATATTGTTTCTTTACATGAGAATGCTCATAATACTAACAATGATAGAGCCCCCCTACTAACTGAACAGGCTGAATCAGTAAATACAGGGGCAGATGTTACACAAGAGACTGCACAAGTTGAAGCAGTAGTTAGGAGGAAAGTTACAAAGAGAGCAAATGTAGACAATAATACTAGTAATATTACTATGAATTGTTTAGTGAACCCTGCACCAATTTTCGATAGTAGGAACCCTTTCCCCATCAGGACTCTGATGAGAGAAGGGAGAACGCGCTCCGTCAGCAGGGGGCGCCAGAAACGGAAGATCTCATTAGACAGACAATCCAACAGGAACATCAAGAAGATGTGGGAAGTCAGGAAAACAAGTTAGTATTTAATTTGTCTAGTCATACATTAAGTCAGGAGGAATTACAAGTATTATCAAAAGGACTTACGTTTATTCCCACCACATATAGTAGGTATGAGGAAACACTTAGGGATTTTAAACTATTTATCAGAAATCTATCTTTGAAGATTGCATATAATGGACAAGATATTGCTGCTGGTCCATCTTTTAGGAAACCCAGTACGTTTATACCCATGGTACATCCTTTGGTTGCGGCTTATAGTAAACTAGTAGAGGATGATTTGTATAAATATAAGGGCCGTTATGATCTCAGCAACAAGATTAGACATAACTTATCTTACAAGCAAAGAATAGCCTTAAATAGTCTATGTAAGAGGCAGGACATTGTCATACGCCCAGCAGACAAGGGCGGAGGGGTTGTGGTTTTTGATTCCCACAGATATCAACAAGACATGTTCACCATGCTAGGAGATCAGAGGTTCTATGAGTCATTTACTAATGTCAGGGTAGATTTATTAGTTATGAAGATACAGACTACTTTAAAAACCCTCTATGAGAATGACATTATTGATCAAGCCCTTTTTGATTTCTTATATGTGCAACACCCATTGATACCAGTCATACAGGGTCTTCCGAAGGTGCACAAAGACCCAGTTTTACCACCCATTAGACCAATAGTAGCTGGAAGGGGGTGGTCCACTGAACCTTTGTCTATCTATATAGAAAGTCTTTTAAGACCTGTTGTAGATTCCAATAGTTACATTCTTAGAGACACTAAACAATTCTTATTGGATTTGTGTCAATTTACCAATATTACTACCACATTGGATGATGTTTTATTTGTAACCATGGATGTCCAATCCTTGTTCACGGTTATACCAAACAATGTAGGCATTGACATGTTAGGTAGCTATTTGAAAAGAGTTGGAACCATTACTATTACCAATATTGAGTTGCTACTTGGCCTTTTGGATATAGTGTTGCACTCTAATATATTTTGTTTTCAGGATAGGATCTTTCTCCAGCGAGATGGCATGGCTATGGGCACCTCGTGTGCCAATAGCTACGCCAATCTTGTTATGGCGGAGTGGGAGAATAGGTACCTATTTGAGAGTCACTTTTATAAGGAATATGTCTCCTTTTACAGGCGTTTTGTGGACGACCTGTTCCTCATTTGGACAGGCACACCTGTACAACTGGAGTCTTTTCTAGAAGAAATAAATACATCAACTGGATTCCTGAGGTTTACGATGGAATGGTCAAACCGCTACATTCCATTTTTAGATATTTATGTTGAGAAAATGGGCAATGGTATGGTGAATACAGGGTTATATCGCAAACCATGTCATAAGAATACTTTGTTGCATCGACATAGCATGCATCCAGGCTATGTCTATAAGAACATAGTAAGAGGACAAGCAATACGTATATCTAGATATACTCCAGTGGATGCAACTTATGAGATGGATATGGTTAAATTCAAGGAGATGTTGAGTGAGAGATGTTACAACAATACGGACTTGATGACTATTACAGATGATATGTCTAGTCTAAGGGGTACTAGAGCTAAACCCTATTTTTCTATTAATACAGCATATATATATATGAGCAGTATAGAAGATGATAGAATAACTGAAGATCGATTTAAGACTACACAGCAAGCACTGTTCCCTGTATATTACACCAAGGACATAGGCCCTATTAAGGATATTTTCAATAAACATTGGCATGTCCTTTCAGTGGATCTGAAGATTAAGGAAATTACAGGTGATAGATCCAAATTCATTTATAAGAATAAAAAGAATTTAAAGAGTCTCCTCTGCTACCCTAGGTCACAATGGAGTGATCAACATATAGAAGAATGTTATACTAGACCCTGTAATATGTGTAATTTTTGTTCCTATATATTTATGGACAATATATTTGTACATCCCCTGGGACTAGGTGATTTTAAGATTAGGGCTCAAGGGGATTGTATGACCAGGAATGTGGTTTATTTGGCTTCTTGTGACCTTTGTCAAGCATTCTATATAGGAAAAATGAATCGTTGCTTGAGAGATAGGATCCGTGAACATATTTACCACATTAGGAAAGGGAACTTGCACAATGCACTAGCTAGACATGTGCATGATGTAGGTAATGACCACTTTTTTAAGTTCAGGATCCTAGAACAGATACATACTTCTATTAGGAGGGGAGATGTGGACAATTACACACAAGCTAGAGAAACACAATGGATTATTAAATTCAGGTCTGACATGCCACCAGGGCTCAATGGCAAAGTCCCCCTAAGACCATTATTGAAACTGAGGAGTTTGAAACATAATAAATAATTGGACATGGTTAATAGATGTTTTTTAGTATATATTTTTCATTTTTGTCTTCTATTTGAATGAGTGTATAGACATATTTAGTTAGGCAGGAGGGGAGATGTGGACAATTACACACAAGCTAGAGAAACATAATGGATTATTAAATTCAGGTCTGACATGCCACCAGGGCTCAATGGCAAAGTCCCCCTAAGACCATTATTGAAACTGAGGAGTTTGAAACATAATAAATAATTGGACACGGTTAATAGATGTTTTTAGTATATATTTTATATTTTTGTCTTCCATTTGAATGAGTGCATAGACATATTTAGTTAGGATTGAACTCTAATATAGATGAGCAATGAATTGTAACATTCATACACATTGTATTTAATAATGCAGGTGTATATATTCACATGCTAATATATATTTTCAATATGCATTATATTGAGGTGTATATGTTTTTAGGTAATGGCATATTGGTGCCAACAATGTTTTAACATATGATTTTTTATTGCATCAATTAAAAAGAAAGTGTATTAGGTTTCCTAATTTTCGCGCCCTTTTGGGTATTTAAATCTGTTTTTATAAGCATTCTGTTGTATAAGGTCTGAAGAAGCTAACCAGCGAAAGCGCTAACCTGTATAACAATTATATTAAACTTGCTCAGTTTTTACTTGAGAGTCTTGGATTATATTATATTTTTACAACGAGTGCATTTTTGGATGGGACTTTGGTTTATTCATTCCTTCATTGCATTGCTCCTCTGTGTTTTACTTATTTATATATGGATACATGCTCAATAGCTCAGGGGATTTAGAATGGCTTATTGTTAATGGTTATGACAAGTGATGTATTAAATGTGGCAAGGTAAAAACAGCTGAATGGAGGAGGGGCACTGACCACTACTCTGATCTGTGATATATAACAATAAGTATCCCATATTTTTTTGCTTATTTTTACCAGCTATTGCTTAGTCTTACAATTTATTGTACTTTTTATTATCTGTTGCCTACTTTTTATTGCATTTTTTATTGTCTGCTGCCTACCTTTTACTGTATTTTATTGCTATAAACTAATCTGCACTGTTGTACTGCAATTGTCTGCCTCACATTTTGTAAAGCTTTTTTAGTTACGTTTCACTGCATGATTGGAAATTTTCTCCATTTGTTAAGCAGCTGTTGTTGTTCTGATTTTCCTGCCAAGGAGTGTATCATATAACTGATTTGTTTGCAGTTAAAAGCATTATCTAGTCTCCTTGCTCCTTTTTCTGTTTAAAACTTCCATTTAGTGTCTCACTGCTGTTTTTCTGCTGTGATAAACATTTCTGTAGTGTTTTCTGCCAAAAATAGTGTAGCTAGTAGCTGTAGCATATTTTCCCACCTCCCCTCCCCATTGTTGTCTTGTTCTTAAACTTGGTAGCATTGCAGTTGCCTGCCCCTACTGTAAATTTGATCTGGGATACTTCTCCCAGTCCAGTCTCATTAGCTCATTCTACTTAATACAGAAAGAACATTTTGGAAGGACAACCCCCTTAGTTTCCTAACCTTGAATTATCTGTTGTTCCCCCTTTCTCCCTTCCCACACTACCAAAAAAAAAAAATTCTCAGCTGCTTTTACAGTATTTGTGTTTCCTACCCTATTACTTCATCGTGCTTTTTAGCTGCTTGTTCTCTAAACTGTTCAGCTGCATCTTTACTGCTGCATTTATTACTGCTTGTTTTTGGCCTATTTAAATTGTGTTTTTCTAAGTGTCTTAGTTTTGGTTTAAGCACTTGGGATTTAGCGTACCGCTTAGCTTTCCCTGGTCTCTCTCCCTCAGATTCTGACAAATATGGATGGACAATTTCCTATGGTTTCTCCTGACAGCCTAGTTGATATGGGCATCCTGAAACAATGTAGCAACTGCCTCAGGTACATGGACTGCCACCTACTATTACCATCTAGGAACACAATTTGTGAAAGATGCATTTACATTAAGAACCTAGAGTATATGCTCTCTCCCTCACAAGCCAGTATATCTGGCACTGAGAAGGTTATCAACACAATCATTATACCTCAAACACCATCTACAGCTACACAACACACACTCACATATATGGATGTTCTCAAAAAAACATACCCAAACAAAGGAGACCTCAGAGACAAAAACACATGCGAACTCCACAACCCTCCACACCACATATCATGCATAGTCCATGCCCCAGTGTCTTACAACCACAAAAGCCTAACCATAAACCCAAAATATTAGTCAGAGAAGACTCCATTGTGAGACCTACAGATGTGCCACTCATAGGTTCATAGGTTCATAGGTTCATACTAGGCTATCTGCCCGAGGGCATTTATAAGCCTAGCCCATTGTTTTGTGGCTTACGCCACCCCTTTAGTATGGGGAACTATACCCATTATTTTGCTGTGCCTCTGTCGAGCAGTGACACTGAGGTAATTCCTGGGGTATATCTGCGATCTCCCATCCATTGGTCAAGATTTCTCTTGAACAAGGCCAGCGAGGTGCTCTGCCTCACATGTACCGGGATTTTGTTCCACAGCATAGGGAGTCTTTGGGTGATGAATCTATCCCTCCAGCACGTCCTATTAATAGCCGTGTCGAGGTTTAAGTCTCCCGCCCTTGTGGCTCTGATGGATCTAGATTTTTGAGGTGAAGCATATTCATCAAATCTGGGTTTGACATGGCCTTGTATGTTAGGCAAAGGTCACCTCTGAGCAAGCGGTGGCGACTGAATAGAGCTGGAGTTCTTTCAGTCGGGCAGCATAGGACAGATTTTGAGACCCTTTATCCTTTTGGTGAGGAACTTTTGTGGCCTCTCCAGCTGCTGCAAGTGTCGGGTCAGATACATTCGAATGGGGCAGTGTACTCAATCATTGGTCTGATGAGTGATGAGTAAAGGGAGACTATGACCATTCTTGATCTAGATGAGAATCCGTGCATGATAAGGTGGGCAATGTAGAAGGACTTCCTAACTACTTTAGCTACATGGGTGTCGAATGACAGACTACTATCAACCTGGGTCCCCAGGTCCTGATAACTTCTTCTGTGCTCAGTGGATTGCCACCTATTTGGTAGCTAGGGGTAACCTTGTTTTTCCCGAAGGGTATGACTATGCATTTTTGGCATTTAACTTTAGGCCGTGGCTCTGGCACCAGTTATCCGTTTCTGTGAGACCCTTCTGAAGGATATCTGTGTCAGATGTGTTTTCTACTATGGCCCAGTTTGCAGTCATCTGCAAACTTTGTCAACCATAACCCTCCTGTGTTTGCTTGTACTTGGAAAAGTAGATGCCAAACAAGAGTGGGCCCAGGACTGAGCCCTGTGGGACACCACTTGTGACAGGCTTTGAGTCTGACATGAAGCCAGCAACTCTGACCCTGTGGGTTCTGTCCTCAGCCAGTTTGCAACCCATCTTGTGATGTATGGGTTAACATTTAAGCTGATGAGTTTTTCAATGATACCTGAGTGGGGTATTGTATGAAGGCCTTAGCCAGATCGAGGTAGGCTGTATGGACTGCCTTTCCCTCATCAATGGCTTTGGTGACTGTTTGAAAAAGTCAACCAAGTTTAAAAGGCATGATCTGCCTTTGACAAAGTCAAACTGGGTTGGATCAAAGTCTGCAAATTCCTATGTCTTTATTTATGAGGTCCATTATGATCCTCTCCATGGCTTTGCAGATAAGGCTTGTCAAGCTAATGGGCGGTAATTTCCAGGGTCTGTGGAGGCACCGCCTTTGTGAAGTGGGACCACAGTTGCAGTCGCCACTCCCTGGAGTGCGTATCCAGAGGTAAGACTTTGATTAAACAGCTGTCCCTAGCTGTGGGTTTAATTCCTCATTGAGTTCGTGGAGCACACAGCCAGGGACACCATCGGGTCCCATGGATGCTGTGTTTTTGCTTTGGAGAGCAGTTCTCACTTGGGCTGGAGATGTTTGGGGGCTGCACTCATTTGGTATAGATATCTCTCCTTTTTGGGGGAGGGAGAAGTTTGCACTGAACCTGTCAGCCAGTATGTTAGCAATGTCTGTAGGATCAGTAATCTTCACATCATTTTGAACTAGTTCTGAGCATATCTGGGAGTTTCCTCCTAGGTTTCTAACATAGCTAAAGAAGGCCTTATGATTGTCTTTTGAGTCTTTAGCTATTTTTCTCTCGAAATTTGCTTTGGATGATTTTATAGAGCTCTTAGTTTTTACTTATAGTGATCAAGGGTGTCTTACCTTTTAAGGATTTTGCTCTATCTTGTAGTAGCTTCCTCCTTTTGTTGTAGAGTTTGTTTATGGCTGGGGTCCACCAGACTGGGCCTTGCCTTTGGTACAAAGAGTCTTTGTTTTTGCTTGGGATTGCCTTATCCATGCAGTCCTGCAGGTGCTGGTAGAAAGCGTTTGTAAGTGATTCAGCGGCTTGAGTATTGTTTTCCGCGGCTTCGGGGCCTGAAAGGAGACCACACTAGTCTTTTACAAGTGTGAAGTCGGCTTTTGAGAAGTTCTTTACTGTGCTCTTCTTTATTTCTGGTGGCGGTGGGACGAGGACCTCCAGCGAGATTAGTTTGTGATCTGATCTCACCAGTGAGGGGTATACTTCGGTGTTGAACATTGTGCTCCCATGTTAAGTGATGATGAGATCAGGTATGTTATCTGCTCTTGTGGGGATGGTGAGTAGTTGTTCCATGGCATTTGAGTTTATGAATGCCAGGAACTTTTGGCCTAGGGTGGTTGGGCTTGAGTAGTGTTCCCAGTCTATATTAGGGTAACTCCTTTGGGGGGGGAGAAGTTTGCACTGAACCTGTCAGCCAGTATGTTAGCAATGTCTGTAGGATCAGTAATCTTCACATCATTTTGAACTAGTTCTGAGCATATCTGGGAGTTTCCTCCTAGGTTTCTAACATAGCTAAAGAAGGCCTTATGATTGTCTTTTGAGTCTTTAGCTATTTTCTCTAAATTTGCTTTGGATGATTTTATGAGAGCTCTTAGTTTTTACTTATAGTGATCAAGGGTGTCTTACCTTTTAAGGATTTTGCTCTATCTTGTAGTAGCTTCCTCCTTTTGTTGTAGAGTTTGTTTATGGCTGGGGTCCACCAGACTGGACGCTTGCCTTTGGTACAAAGAGTCTTTGTTTTGCTTGGGATTGCCTTATCCATACAGTCCTGCAGGTGCTGGTAGAAGGCGTTTGTAAGTGATTCAGCGACTTCAGTATTGTTTCCCACACTCGGGGCCTGAAAGGAGACCACACTAGTCTTTAGAAGTGTGAAGTCGGCTTTGAGAAGTTCTTACTGTGGTCTTTTTATTTCAGGTGGGGTGGGATGAGGACCTCCAGCGAGATTAGTTTGTGATCTGATCTCACCAGTGAGGGGTATACTTCCGGTGTTGAACATTGTGCTCCCATGTTCGTGATGATGAGATCAGGTATGTTATCTCCTCTTGTGGGGATGGTGACTAGTTGTTCCATGGCATTTGAGTTTATGAATTCCAGGAACTTTTGGGCTAGGGTGTTTGGGCTTGAGTAGTGTTCCCAGTCTATATTAGGGTAATTGAAGTCACCTAGTATGATGGTGTTTGGTGATACATTTATCCCGTCTAGTGTTTTCAGGAAGGCCATGTGAGTTTCCTGAGTTTGTGAGGGTGGCCTGTAACATGCTACAATTTGCAGAGCAGTCTTGCCTATGGTTAATTGCACCTGGATGGTCTCCGATGCATCGTGCGTTGCCACCAGTCTTGAGGTGTGGGTGTCCTTGATGAATATGGATACCCCCCTCCTTTCTTGGTATTGTCCGGATTTTGGGGCGGGCATGATATGAGGTAAAACCTGATAGCTGGGGTGCTCTCAGGAGCCTTGAACCAGGTTTCTGTCACAGCACAGACATCGATGTTCTCCATACTGAGAAGGGCCTCGAGTGCGTGCATTTTGAGATTTAGACTTCTGGCATTGAGCAGCATTACCCTTAGTTTTTTTCCTTTTTGTGTTCTAGGGTGGTGGGTTTAGACTTTTAGCCTTGCCATAAAAAGGCACTATGGGTGTGGCAAGAGCCGTTGCCAATACCCTGAATCCCAGGGGTGACAGGTTCAAGCCGTCCCTTGAAGCAGCGTGGCTTGTCCAGCATGTCATCCCAGGCAGACAGATACTGGATCCCCTTTGAATGACACCAGTGTTTAAGCCAATTGTTAAAGCTGATCATCTTATCTCTGTATTGTGGCATCATTCTTGGTGAAGGTAGGATACTGCTCAAGGTCAGGGTCATACCTGCCTGGGCTACATAATCAGAGAGCTCCTCAATGTCTCTTTTCATGTAGTCCAAGGAGGTACATCTCAGGTCGTTTACACCAGCGTGGACAATGACTGAGTCATATTTGTACCTGCTGTTGAGAGACCTGAGTGCTTGCGTTATGTGGCAGATTCTAGCGCCCGACAGGCAGCTTACTGTGACCTTCTTCTTACTCAGTCTGGTGAGCGGGACATCAGTGTGCCTGACTATGGAGTCACCAATGACTAGTGTGTCTGGCATTGTGTTTGGCCTTAAGGGCTGTGACTGTTTGACACTCTGACTGTGAGGTCTATGTGTTGCGGGTGTTGAGTTCTGAGGTGGTGGTTGTTTGGGTGTCTGCTTTGGTGGCCTCTGCTGTTTTGGTAGATTTTTGATCAGAGCCTCCGAGTATGTCTTTGTGTGTTTATGTGTATGATTTGAGGTTGTAATGGTACTATGTGAGACTGGGTCTATAGTGTGTGTGGTAACCTTCTCCTCCTGACTGGTCTTGCCAGTCCTATGTTGAGAGAGCTCAGCCTCCAGTTTGGCCGTATAGTTGCATCTCTCGCATGTATTTGTGTTTTGTGGGAGGAGGAAAGGGTTGTCTGTGTACATGAGGCAATTGAAACATTGCCTCAATATTCCCAGGTTCACCAGCTGAGCAGGAGAGGACACTAGCAACTGATCCTCGACATGCTAGAAGGGTAGACAAAAACTTTAAAAAAGATTCCGGGACGTGGGTGACCGAGAAATGGGGGTTGCCTTTTTGGGGTACTATCTATGACAAGAGTGCCGTATCAAGGTAATAAGTACTGTAGGAGCAAGTGCTAGGTTTAATAGATAGAGAATAGTCTACTTGGAGTCAAGTAGAGTTGATCTTTTTAGTTATAGGATAAGCTGATTTGATCAGTAGTATAGCTCGAGGAAGGTAGTTTTAAGGGAAAATTTGAAGAGTGGACTTTAGGTAGCGAATAGTTTAAACCTGCTTAACGGCACTGCCCTAGTGTGCAACAGTGGCAGCTCAGCTAAATCGCTCTAAATCGCTAATGCAGCGTTTAAGCTGTTTTATACCAGGGGCTGGAAAAAGCTAGAAACTGGCCCAAAAACGACCAATAAACTACTAGTTACTGGCTGAAACCTCACAAAACTGGACAAAAGGCAGCTCAATGCTTCCCACTCCCACTGGTAAGCAAGGTAGCTTCCCTTCCCCCAAATAAGGCAAGGAAACAGTACACAGGAACTACAACCAAAGCCCAGGAATCAGCAACTCTGAAACTGGACTAAACTAGTAAAGCAGGAAAGCAAGGTAGCTTCCCTTCCCCCAAATAAGGCAAGGAAACAGTACACAGGAACTACAACCAAAGCCCAGGAATCAGCAACTCTGAAACTGGACTAAACTAGTAAAACAGGAAAAACAAGAGATATTTTTTTCTTTTTTTTTCTTTTCTCACCAGGATGGATAATGAGAAAGTCACAGTTAGTTGTCTGTCAGGTACCAGAATCTGCCATATCACACACGCACTCAAATCTCTCAACAACAGGACTGTTATGACTCTAGCATAGTCAATGTTGGGGTGAACGACTTGAGATGTACCTCCCTGGACTATATGAAGAGAGACATGGTTAAGCTCACTGAATATGTGTCCCAGGCAGGTATGTCCCTAGCCTTAAGCAGCATTCTACCATCACCCAGAATGATGCCTTAATACAAACAGAAAATGATTGCGTTAAACAATTGGTTTAGTTTCTGGTGTCATTCCCGGGGGATCCAGTACCTGACAGTCTGGGAAGATATGACTGATAGACCACGGTACTTTGGTAGAGAGGACCTGCATCTGTCTCACTTGGGCTTCAGGCTTCTGGCAAAGGCTCTTGCCTCTCCCATAGTGCCTTTTTTAGGAAAAGTCCCGAGGTTGATAAAACCAACATAAAAATTTCAACAAAATGCAAATTAAAGGTCATGCTGCTAAATGCTAAGAGCCTAAATATGAAACTGCACTCATTGCAAGTATTCTTAAATCTGGAAGACGCTGACATTTGTGCAGTCAAAGAAACCTGGTTCAAAGCTGTGGAGAGTACCCCAGTCTTACCTGGTTACTCATCCTATCATACATTCAGACCCCAAACTGTGGGCAGCAAAGCCAAAGGAGGTGGAGTTTCAATATATATTAAAGATACACACACCTCCAGTCTGGTCAAACAGTATGACACATAGGAGACAATCCAGGTGCAGTTAACCATTGACAAAACCCCTATTCAAATCATAGCTAGTTACAGGCCCCCAAATTTGACTCAAGATGCCCACTCCACCTATCTGGACTTCTTCGAATCTATCAAGATTCAACCCTTTACTCTGCTCCTGGATGACTTTAACTACCCAACCATAGAATGAAAAAGCTACTCATGCCAGAATGCAAATGCCCAGAGATTCCTCAATTTTATCAATGTAAATGCCTTGGAACAGCTAGTCAGTACCCCCACAAGAGGTGCTAATATCTTGGACTTGGTATTAACCAGCATGAGTAACCACTGCAGCAGCCCTACAGCATCATCCTCCCTGATAAGATCTGACCATAAAGTGGTCACTTTTGAAGTCAGCATCTCCTCTGACCCCCTCTTGCTAGGATCAAACAAAAAAACTTCTCCAAAGCTGACTACAACCTCCTGAGGGATGGTATAAACAGCTTCACAACCACCTTATCCTCTGTTTGAACTGGCACCAATGTCCAAATCTACACCAAAGTACTATACGAGCACTTATATCGATGCATGGAATCAGGAATACCTGAGAGGACAAAATCATCTTCCGCATGCAAGAGTAAACCTGTCTGGTGGACATCTGCAATAAATAAACTATAAAACACAAGGAAAAAAATGTTGTCCAGGACCAAGAAGGAGCAGGTGCCCAATTAGAATCAATCTCTCCTTACCCTGAACAAGCAAATAAGAGCACTAGTGAAATCCTCTAAAGCCAACTTCGAGTCCATATTGGCCACATCTACTAGAGACAGTCATAAGGCCTTCTTCACATATGTCCTCCAGAGAACAGGTCATCACTCCCCTCTCAAAGGCAAAAAATACAGCCTTCATGGGACCCAATAACATCCCAGGCTGCATCCTACATGAACTCAGGCATGAACTTTCAGCACCATTAGGCACCCTATTCAACCAAAGCCTGAGTACTGGCTTTGTCCCAGCTGAGTGGACAACGGCCACTGTCATCCCTTTACACAAAGGTGGAGCATCCACCGATCCAGGAAATTGTAGACCCATCAACCTAACTAGCCTGATCTGCAAGGCCATGGAATGGATTATCATGGACCTCATTAACAGGGACATTGACAACCTCCAAACACTCAACCCTACACTGTTTAGCTTTGTCAAGGGGAGGGCATGTCTGTTAAATCTGGTTGACTTCTTTGAGACAGTCACCAAAGCCATGGACAAAGGGAAGACAGTGCACACCACCCACCTTGACCTGGCCAAAACCCTTGACATTTTTCCCCACTCAAGCATAATAGATAAACTCTCTCAACTAGGCATTATTCCCTATGTTATCAGATGGGTAGCAAACTGGCTCAGTGATAGAACCCACTTAATCAAAATAGGGGAAGCCACCTCAAGCAGTAGACCAGTAATGAGTGGCGTACCCCAGGAATCAGTCTTGGGGCCTCTGTTATTCGGGATATACTTATCTGGGATGCAAGCCAAAACCAGTGGGCTATGGCTGACCAAGTTTGCAGATGACTGTAAGCTGGGTGCTGTCATCCATTCCTCAAGTGATGTGGACATCCTCCAAGAGGGTCTCACCCAAACAAATGACTGGTGCCAAAAGCATGGCCTCAAGCTGAATGCCAAAACATGCATCATCATCCCCTTTAGTAAATGTGGCATCCCCACATATTATCACATTAATAATAACTCCTAAGCATGCAGTCAGTCGTGAGGGATTTGGGCACCCAGGTTGATAGCAACATGACTTTTGACCACCATGTTACTTCCGTTGTATGGAAAGCTTTGTATGTAGCCCACCTCATAAGTAAGGGTATCTCATCCAAAGGCAAGGAGGTCATAATATCCCTGTATTCTTCCCTTATAAGGCCAATTATTGAGTACAATGCCCCCTTTGGCGTCTAACTTGCAAAGCACATACAGCAGCTGGAGAGACCACAGAGGTTCCTCACCAGAAGAATCCAGGGCCTCAAACATCTACCCTACCCAGATAGGCTAAAAGCCCTGTCCCTCTACTCAGTTGCATACAGACTCCTCAGAGGTGACCTCTCTTTGGCATACAAAGCAATCTCAGACCCAGCCTTGATGGGACTGCTGAAAATCCGCAAGTCAAGCTCCACTCGCAACCCGCACGTGTGACCTCAGCCTGGTCTGTGAAATCAATAGGACTTGTTGGCGGGACTGATTTGTGTCCCAGAGACCCCCCCCATCTGTGGAATAGAATCCCTATCCACGTCAAGCAGAGTACCTCATTATCCCTTTTCAAGTGCAACCTAGATAACTGGATGGGAAACAGAAAATACACCCCTGGGATTCCACCTGTGTCCCTGCTGGACAGGGGTTTTGAGTGCTGACTTGTTTAAACACGGGCTAAATTCTTGGCTAGGCTTATAAGGGCATCAAGACCAATAGCCTAGTAACTTCCTATGATCCTGTAATTTTATGAACTACACACAGGTAAAATGAAATGCAGATGACATGCTGCCTCAATTGCAGTTAGTACAAGAATGTCAAAGTATCCTCACGTGGTTATTACAGCAGAGACATCATTCTTGACACAGTATATGTTTTGGAGGTAGCATATGTCACTGCAAAATCCAAACTCTTTTAAATGCAAGACTTCATCTGTCTATACCAGTTGTGTAGTACACTCAGAGGGTTAAACAGACTTCCCCATAAAAGTGTATAACACTACTTCTAAACTAAGCGGTTTATTCTTTTTACAAGTCATATCTGTTTAAATTGCAGAATACAGATTTGCATCAAGACCTGAAAAATATGTTGCTGTTATATATTGCCATGCATTACCTTTTCTGCATGAGTGGAAGTTTGTCAAGGACCATGTTCTGAACTACAAGCACTAGCATACATTTTTGTCTTAAACTTGATGACAGCAGTAAATATAGCGTCATCCTGCATGTTATGCCAGATTAAAGTAAAACTGTCAAACCTGCGGTTCATGATCTATTCAAATGGAAAACATTGAGCTGAAAGGGTTAAAAATTTTAATATCTGAACTTACCTGTAAGGTAGAAGAATAAGTTAATGTCAGCAGAAATACATGGACATTTTAAAGAAATGCAGCAGCTGCGCCTGTTAAAACTCTAGTGCTCCATCAACCTTACTTCTGTGTCTGTATATTGTACAATTAATGTCTGACAGCTCTACAAATCTCTGAAACTTCCTGCTTCAAAATACCCCCTTGTGACACATAACACTTTAGAAAAGTTAACACCTCCTTTGCTGTTCTTTTAAAACCTCCTCAAGGACATTAAATTAAGCTTTGCCAGTAAAGCTAATCTGGTATAATACAAGCTGGTCAATCATTTCAAAGGAAGCACTCACAGATGACATACAGTTTCCTTAATGGGTTTATTTAAGTGGACATGTTTCCTCTCCAGAGGTTCTCCTCAGGTTAGAAGATATTATAAAGCTTTCAAAGACTCATAAACAACTGCAAACCTTCCTGACACATAAAATGAATGCCTGGTAATCTTCACTTTGTTTATATTACCAGTGTTAATAAGGTAAACTACAAGAAAGTTATTTCTCTAGGACGCTGGACATACGTGCGTGTCAGTACATCACAAATCAGAATAGTACATGAGAGAGAGGGGTAGATAGACAGAGAGTAAAGAGACTGGAAAACTCTTTTGAGGCAGGTTATCTCATCTTATTTCAAATGCTAGCAATGGAAACACTTCAGTCTACAAAGTGGTGACACTTGGAGCAACAGTCTACTCAAGGGAGACATCTGTTGGAGTTATGAAGAAATAATTGTAAAAAATAATGATAGTAGTAATAATACTAATACTGAATAATAATAATAATAATAATAATAATAATAATAATAATAATAATAATAATAATACACGTTTGCCACTGAAGCCTTGTTTTCAACAGTTATGCAGGTCTTACCTTGAGTCTGGCAATATTAGTTTCAGAAATGTAGACTGAAATACATTTGCACGATTTATACTTCATTTCTGTCATTTCTCATGCTGTGGGCTATAGTTTTAATATGTTGAGTCAGAAGCAAGTATGCAGTGTTTTTATGCACTATCTCCAGAAATCTTACACAACACATTAAAGAGGATAACTACATAAGATAATCTAATGAATAAACTAATAATCCTTACAGATAAAATGCCATATTTGAATAAAATGCAGGAAATTGTATACCTAAATTTCACTGATGATAGATGATTATTAGGCTATTGTACCCGGGGGCCTTTTAAGACTAGCCATGCTTCCTATGAATCAAACCCTGCACCTTGTGCCTTTGAGGTAAACTCCCACCCTAAATAAATGCAACTATCTGATGTAGGAATAAAACCACAGCCTTCTGCCGCAAATGTGAGTGCGCTACTAGTTGAGTTTCTGAGACTGCTTATTAGTAAAAGATATTGAAACTCATGTCTACCAAGTTTAGAGGCTCATGATCTATGACTGACCATCCACCCCCCTGCTTTCATTTTAATCTGCTTCACTTTTTTTTGTCTTTCGGCTTTTCCCGGTTAGGAGTTGCCACAGCGGAACTTCGGTCCGCTAATGATTGGCAGTAGATTTTCACGAATGCCGAGGTGCCAGCTCGACGTCCAACCTTCAACGAAGGCACGCCCATTTACGCATGTCTTTCGAATGCCCATCCAACCATGGGGAGGACATGCAGACTCCACACAGAAGGCACTCCCCGCACTCCAGTTGAGAATCGAACGGGAGAACCTCTTGCTGTGAGGCAACAACGCTACCTCTGCACCACCACAGATTATACTGTGCCCCTTACTTTCATCTTTCCGCTGGTTTGGTGTGTGCATTGGTGTCTGTATATATATATATATATATATATATATATATATATATATACACACACACACACACACACACACACACACACACACACATGTAAATATATTATAAATATTTGTTTTTATTATATGATTAGTGATCAACACACGCAGAA
>NC_056741.1:327837338-327859838 GCF_019279795.1 Protopterus annectens | reverse complement strand
TGAATAAAAGCATTACTATGTGAGAAGGTATCATAGCTTTTAGTAAGAGGAATCAACATCTATATGTGTACACAGCAGATGTGTTTGACAACAGTGTTTTAGTGACATAAACAGTCACAGTAAGAATGACACAACAAATTCTAGGCAATAATGGCTAGAGTTGAGCTATCTAAGGCCACAAGCTACAGATTAGTGCCTGAATGGTAAGTGCCATGCAACATGTTGCAGTACAACAGTGACAGTGCACACTTAAATGGATGACATGATAACTGTTATTTAACTGGATGTTTATGCTAAAAAATGGTCCAAGGGCACAATAACACTGCACAGGTATACATCATATATGTATTTGAGGAGTAGGGTGCAAAGTATGAAGGTGAAAGATGCACTCACAGCTGGCTTCAAACATCTGACATATGTAGTTACACAATATACAAAATCCAGTATCACAACCATACAACACAGGAGATCTTTCACTGCAACTGTGATATTCAGCAGCTATGGTATCATTATGCAATCATTATGTTACCTTTACATTGCCAAAAAGTTATTACCCGTGGAGATACTAAGATTTTCTCATTTAACACTGTACCACTGCAAATATATCTCATAAGTGGAAGCGTACATACAGACATAATAACACATTAGTGCATGTTTCATTTCTGCACATATTTGAGTTGTATTACTTTTTTGATTTATCAGCATAATTATTCAGGCAAGATCTGTACAAGACAGGCTTCACAACAGGCAGCATGGACTTTGATATGGCAGTAGGATAATGGTGTATTAAGAAAAGGAGTAGTCAACATTTACAAACATTTGTTCATCCATCTGGATTCAAACCTTTAGTGTAGCCCAAGAAAAAAATAAACCTGAGTATTATCTAAGCACATCACATAGGAAGTCAAAAAATAGAAGATGAAGTTATGGAGTGCCTTTGAAGCGAAGGATTTGATGTAGAAGGTCTAATACAGGTTACATCACAGCATGATGGAACGAGTCCCCAAAATAAGGAGAAACAGGAAGATCAGGAGAGATCTGCAGAAGAAATATGGGAATGGGAAAGAAAAAGAGAGTTTATATGGTGTAATATCTATGCAAATGGGAAAGCAAAACTAATCAATACAAAAGGAGCAGCATCAAAGATATTTGAAGAGAAATACAATCAAAGGCATCCAGACATGGAAAACTTTACAATACAAAAATAAGAAGACAAAGAGGAAAATGAGAAAAGTAATTGAGGAGTTAAAGAAATAGAAACTTAGGTTATGGAGTACCTCCAAAGTGAAGGATTCAGTGTAGGAAATCTAATTCAGAAAGCACCACAAAAGGATAGAGCAATGGAACTCCAAATTAAGAGGAAACCAGTGGAATGGGAAGCAATTGGTGAGGTGCTATATGAAGATATTTTGGAGCCATCCACAGGAAATGAGTATAAACATTAACTTGAAGCTGGATGGCAATAGAAGAAACAGGAAACCATGGAAACTCTGACACAGTTAATGTTGAGGAGTGATAGGTCAGTGAGTTCTCATATGACAGAGCAATGGATGGCACAGGATGAAATTGAACAGAATGTGCCATTGGAAGATGCAATAGAACTTTCTATAGAATGCCCGCAGGAAATGGAAAACGAAAAATGTGCCATCAGTTTGGAAGAAAACGAGCTAAGAGAAGAGTTGCTTGACTTAGTAGAGATAGACATATTAAGATCATTGAAAGAAATAGACTGCAGAAGGTCAATAAAACCCAAAAAGTCAGAAGTTTGATAAAACAAATGAACATAATAATTAGGACTGTCCATAGAGATCCATGCAATATAACAGAAGTAAACAGGATAAATTACTCTGCAGTTAAATTAATAACTGATAAAGTTTTACCACAAGATCACAGGGTAATGAGGGAGAGAAAGGGGAGAAATCGAATACCACCATGGAACTTTTGAATAGAAAAAACTATAAAGAAACTAAGACAAGAAGTGTCATGGTTAGAAGAGTATAGAAGATGGAACAGATCAATGAAAATACTTAGAAAGACGTGATAAAAGCAATACGCAGTATTAGAACAAATCAGGATCTATCGTGCACTATTGCAAATAAATTAAAAATTTGAGCACAGGTGGAAAAACATAGAATATACACAGATAAATATAAAGGAAAAGTACAAAATAAGCAATTTATTTATGACCCAAAAATGTTTTATAGAAAACTAGAAAACAAGGTAAAAGGAATTGAAAGACCAGCATAAAAAGAAGAAATAGATACATTTTGGAGAAATTATCTATGAAGATCCTGTGGAAGATAAAGATGCTAAATGGATGGAGGAAGTAAAACAAAGAATAAGAAGTTTAAAGGTACAGGATGAAATGGGATGAAGTAACACCCAGAGAGATTTAAACAAACTGTAAAAAGGGGAAGAATTTAAGTATGGCATGGATTGACTACGAAAAAGCATTTGATAGTATCTTATATTCATGGATTAAAAGACTGCTTAAAAATGTATAAGATACACCCCGCATGAATCAACTACATTACAGTGACCATGAAACCATGGCAGACCACTTTTCAGTTAAGCCATGATAAAGGACAAATTATTATTCCAGGGATAAAACTTCAAAGGGGGATATTCCAGGGTGACTTTCTGTCATCGATGCTATTCTGCCTTGCCCTTAACTCATTAAGCTGTCTACTTAACAGCTTAGGCCATGGCTATAATTTGGCTCCTAGAAAACAACAAAGTGTAAAGACTTCTCATTTTCTCTGTCGATGATTTGAAACTGTATATCTCATCAGATGAGGAACTGAAAGTACATCTGCAAGTTGTCAAAACTTTTTCAGATGATATAAGAATGTCATTTGGTCTTGATAAATGTGCAAAAGCAACCTTTAAAGCACGAAAGCTGCAGCACAAGGAAAATATCAGTCTGGGACAGGAATGTGATATAAAAGAACTTGAGCAAGAGGGAGTGTATAAATATTTGGAGGTGATGATGGATCAACAATAAAACATGAACAAATGCAAATAAAAGTAAGTAAGGAGTACTTTAGAAGACTTAAATTAATCCTGAAAACAGCACTGACATCTAGGAACAAAATCCAAGCTATAAACCAAATTGGTCTTCCTGTCCTAACTTACAGTTTTGGAATGACTGACTGGCTCCAAAACATGTTTGATAGATTAGATAGGAAAACAAGAATAATGCTTCATGCTCACCAAATGATTTATATAAATCAATGTATACCAAGATTATATATTCCCCATTCCAAAGGAAGGATGAGCCTCCTTGAAAGTGATTACTTATACAGATCTGAAATCGTGGGACTCCACACAAAACTGTTGACCTCACATGACCCAAATGTAGTGAACTTTTAAAACATGAGGAGAATAAATCTAAGATGACTTCCCTGCTTAGGCTAGCAGAAGCATATTGGCATCAAACAGGAATGGAAATCAAACCACAAGTGAATAAAAACCAGCAAGCAACTGAATGTGCCAAAAAAAATAAAGAAAGAATATAAGGTAAAGTTCCAGATGAGAAGGCAAGAAATGTGGAAAATGCATAAATATAGTTGCAAGTATACAAAACTTCTGGAAGAACCTCATGTTGATCAGGAATGAATGTAGGAATGGTTAAGGAGAGGTGAATTCAAACCAGGAGATAGGTTAATATTGGTGGCCCAAGATAGCGAGCTATGTACACGTTGGTTTACAAAGCCCACATGTGAGAGAAACAGACAAATGTGTTCTGTAAAACAGAATTGGAAACAGTTGCACACCTTGTTGCTGGTTACGACATACTAATGGCAGAAGGACTGTATACTGAAAGGTATAATAATGTGTCAAGACTGTTGCACTGGGGGTTGTGGAAACATTATGGTACTGAAATGGCTGAGAAACACTGGAAACATGAACCACAAAGCATCATAGAAAATGATGAAGTCTACATCACATGGAATCATCCATTGCCAAAAGTTCAAAAGATAGATGCTAGAAAACTGGATATAGTGGTCCAAGAAAAGAAGACAAAAGTAGCATTGATCATTGAAATTGCCACACCCATGTCACACCACACTAGTGTCCTGCATACAGAGAGACAAAATGTCATAAAATATCAGCATTTGGAAGCAGAAATGAAAGCAATGTGGAAGAAAGATACCCAGATAGTTCCAATAGTAGTAGGAGCAATGGATCTGATAAGAAAGAGTCTATAATCATATTTAGATATACTACCAATACATGTGACTCCATATGAATTGCAGGAATCATTACTGGGCACATTGCGGGTGCTGCAAAGAGCACTTTTGTATGAGATCAAAGAAGGAAACAATACTAATTTCATGAACTTTAATCGTACTTTCACTTAGGAATGGGGTCCATTCCCATTTAGGAACCCAAAAGATTTGGAGAAATTAAAAAAGTCAAAGTTTAAAGGTACAGGATATGAAATGGGATGAAGTAACATCCAGAGAGATTTAAAAAAAGTTAAGAAAAGCCTCCAATTGGAAAACTCCAGGCTGAGATGCAGTACCTATCTTCTGCTAAAAGTATTATCATATTTGCATGAAGATTTAGCTATGAGTAAGAACTATTTATATGCGCACCCTGAACAGTATAACAGATAGCTGCATGGCATACAAACAGGACATGGCAAGTACCACACAACTGGACAGGTGAAATTCACAGTTAGAGTTAAGGTGTCACACAGGGCTTTATCCTAGGCTCATACTTATTTAGATTGTATCTTTCAGATCTATGCTTTTCATCTGAGGTATTCTATAGCTCTATTTGCAGATTACTTGAAATTGAGTAAACTGAGTATATATGTTACAGATAGGGCATGTCTGCAAAATACGTGCCTAAATTGACCATTTGGGCACAGGAGAATAATATGCTGATAAATACTTCAAAAACTAAGCATATGAGATTTGGGAGACATAAACTGAAAGATGAATATTTAATGCAGCACACATTGATTGAAACTGTAGATTCATTGAAGGACTTGGGTATATGGGCAGAGCCATCTTTGAGTTTTTCTATTCACATCAATCAATTGGTTAATAACAGTTGTAGAACTATAGGTTGTATAAAATATGTATAAAGTCTAGGAAATCAGAAATGATGAAGTCATTGTTTATTAGTTACATTGAGTATGGAATTACAGTATGGAAATCTTATAAGAAACCAAGCATGAATAAACCAGAACTAGTAGAGTGGAAATATACCAATGGCATCCATGGATGTGAACATTTAAGTTATTATGAAAGACTAAATATCTGAACGTGTATAGAGTCTCTTATAGATATTTAAGAGGAGACCTTATTCAGGTATTTAGAGCATTAATGTCTACCTCTGGGAATGTTTGGGGTTATCAAAAATTAGTAGAAAATCATCAGAAAGCCTATGTAGAAGATTCTATAAGAATTGCAAGTGTACTAATTGGTTCTTTGAGATAGCAGCTGATACATAGAACAGACTAGCAAATTATATTAAAGCAAGCACTGGTTTGGATATTTTTAAGAACAGCTTGGGCATTTATTATGGGAGCAACTGTTTTGGTGTATTGGCATGCTAAAAGGGCATTAATGCCTGTGCTTGAAATATTTGTATGTACATATGTATGGTATTAAGAACAACAATTTATGGTTATTACCCATATATGCCACATACAAAATTTCAGCAAGGAGTACAAGTGTTTACATGTACTGAGAATGTGACATAATATCACCTCACATTGAAATCACAACAGAAACAAGTTATAAAAGCTGTCTTTTCTCATTTGAAAGTAAATACCTGGATGAGTGGGATATTGTCAGCACTTAGCATAACCATGTACTGACACAATATTAAACAAAGCCTGCAAAGAATGCAAATGTATTCCTCTCTTTCTTTATGATGCCTTCCCTTTTTTATGCTTTCCTAACAACAATGCTATCCGACTTTTATTGCATATAATATCTGTATCAGTGCTTGAATAAGCAAATTTCTTACTAAAATGCAGTAACTGTGGTCATTAAAACAGCATTTGAATGTTAAAAATGCTCCTCTCCTAACTCAATGTGCTTTTAGACTTTTTGGTAAGTATCTTCTCTGTGACACATCCTCAGTAAGTGTACATCAAAGAGGGGAAACTGTGAAACACTGATTGTTCCTGCATTCAAACTATTCATAAACATCTGCAAGCCATTCATGGGTAACACTTCTCAATGCTTGTCCTAGCAGTGCTAGGGCATGTGAATGAGATTATGTAGCTCCTCACACCATGGTTACCTCCTTACAGTTAGTGCAGGTTGTGGTATTTGGGAATGCTGATGATTTAACACCTCATTTGCATACTCACAGTGCTCACAGGCTGACTCTGCACTATATAAAGGTAATCATGTCGCTAATGTGCATGCATCATAGTTGGGAGACTGGATCCAGATACCTAGATACAGTTAAATGCACACAGCTTTTGGATATTTCTGCTTTTTCTTTATCCTTTATTGTTGGCATAACCCATTTATATCAGTTATTCATCTGCATTACAAAGTTTGGTACATAATGCTACCTGACATATATTTTATGTTTTATTTTCTTGGAATTTGAACAGTTATTGCAGAATAATTTTATATAACTTCATAGCAAGGTCAGGTATTTTTACATGTGTTAGCCCAAAGAATATCTACCTGGCTGCCATCCACAAAAGTGGAGATGGCACTATAACAGTTTTCTACATTTCTGCGTGTACACTGTGAGTTAGTATTGTTAATGCTGCAATGTATGACACAGTTACACACCCTGTTTTCTGCATTACAGAACTGTTAGATTTGTTGTTATACTAATATATCTTTTGGGGTTGCTGTCTTAACTTGTGTGTAGTCAGGGAGAATTACCTTTTAAATCATTATGTGCATGATAGAAGCATACATTCATGCATAGTTGAGTTCACAGCCATCCTGTTTGTGAATTATATATATAAATGTGTGTCTGTTTTCTCTTCCATCTCATACAGGAATATGGTACCCAAGAAGAGGAAATCTGTACCATGCAAGCTATCATTCACTAATGCAAAAAGTTATGCAGGCCTTGTGTTGCCATGGTGATTTTTATCTTAGGGAGACAGAGAGATGACAAATTTGCATGAAAGAGGTTATGGCAGCAGGTGGTCAATGACATCAATGCTGTCGGAGGGAGTGGAAGAAGTCAATCATAGACACAACACAGGGCAAGTGATATAATAACCTCTGCTCACTAAGGTGGTTTAAATTGTCCAGGAACAGGTGGCTAAGGGAGGTGGTCCTGCTACAGGACCACCACTAATTGAAACAGTAGCCACCCTGTCCATTTGTCTATTATCAGAGGTCCAGATATCTTGGCAGAGGGTTCACACAGATTTCTTGATGTCAGTGTTGTTGTGGAAGAGAGCCCCAGAGTGTCTCAAGTAGAACGTTCAGGTATGCAAAATAAAAATAAGTGTCATACCTTTATCTGTGTATATCATATATGTCTCATATATCCAGAGTCATAAATATGCATCAGACAACACAGTAAGATAGAGAATTAGAGATTGGTGTGGGAGAATTCAACTGGTCAGTAGATTTTGCATGAGAACTTTCTTAATCTGAACTTGTAAAGGAGATTGTTTCTTGCTTCATTTGCATTGTGATACTTATCAGTCTTCTTTCCCTTCCCTTCATTATACATGGAGTCTAGACTGCATGCTGCAAGACCACCTACACACAGTAAGCATGTATTTGGTTATTGTTAAGGCTGTATATAAGGTAGATTCATGTTTAACTGAGAGTAATATTTGTATTGCTTTATCATCTGATGCAATTTAAAATACCTTTCATATAAGAAAAAATGTTGACCAATTGTATTCCCTATTTCTCTGTTTATGGTGTTTATTGTTTGTTTTCACAGGTGACCTTGATAGTGCCACTGTAGAACTTCTGCAACATGATGTCAGAGTATTGGTAGCCTCTGATGGTGATGGTGATAATGAAGAGGCACAGTCTGGAAGCATAGAGGGTCAGTCTGAAGCTGATGCTGTGGCTCAAACATGCCCTGCACATATTCTGGACACAATCAGTATGCCTATGCATACCCATGACACAGAGGCATCTGACATAGGACAGGTTGATGGTAACACAGTTGATAAGGGTAGTGGGGTTACTCCAGTTGCAGAGCTCTTTGCTTCTCACCATAGTCATCGTGAGGGTGAGGTACCACGCAAGAGGGTTGGCAGAAGTGCTCGGAGGAGGCCTGCTGTCCATTGTCCTCCTGATGCTAATGTGTCATTAGCTGCCACCAAACATATGTGTAATAGAAAGATAGACAAGTTCCACCAGGGCCTCAGAAGAGATAGTGTGAGCACTAAAGTTCATGCATTCTGACATGTGTGACCTATGTGGTTGACTCCTTGGACATGATGAATGGCAAACTGGATCAGGCAGTGTCTTGCTGGGGGAGGGTGGGCATCCACATAGCTGGAAAGCTGCAACATCTTCTGGTGTTAGCAGACTTGGCTGTACAAGACCCCACTCCCATAGTGACACTACTTCCACTGCTCAATCTGATTGCAGTGTCCACACCAAGACTTGGTAGGCCACATAATTGTCATCCTGGATGCAGGCATGAGGAGAGGTCATCCAGCAAACATCACTCACATTCAGGTAGCATCCCAAATTCTAGCCAGGGCTGTGAAAGTAGTGGTGCAATTCCTGGCAGATGTGGTTCTTGTGGTCAGGGGAGATGACGCTGAACTGAAAACTCTACCATGCATACTCAAACCTGTCTGAGATGCCAAGATGTAGTGCTAGCACAGTGCTTGATTATGTTCATGTAGACACACACATAAAAAAATAAAATCACTTCCACATACCACTTCAGACACACATGCAAGCTATCTAAACAGTACTGCTGAGTGCTATACATCTCTAGTTACTGGCCCTGATCACTGTATACTTTAATAAATACTTGTGTTTCTTACCTACACATGCATGCTTCTTTGGTGCCAGCCTTATCTCCTTCCAATCCAGTATAGCACACAATAAGAGCACTTGGATAAAGCCCATGGCACTCCTTGGTGTATATTCCACAGTTTATTAAACACTACACACACTGTAATCTAGCCTTTACAGGCTACTAAAAACATTAATGCTTTCACAATCAACAATACAGCATTTTCATCTGCAACCAGACTTCCACGGATGACATGGATACTTTGATCAAATCACTACTTAAATACCCTCCTCTTTAATTAATTAAACAATTTCATTGGCAAAAACCCTTTTAAAACTTCCACCATTTAAATACTTATAATAAATACATAACTAAATAAAATCCAGCAATAAATATAACAATAACTATCATACACTTCAGTTTTACATTAATCATTAAAAATCATTAAATAATTCATTCCTAAACAAATGTTTCATTTATAAAATAGTAGTTCATTCATAAAAATATGTTCATTCCCTAAAATGTCTAAAGTTAGTTAATGGCACCATCCTTCCCAATCCCCCAACTACCACCATGTGCAAATGATAAAGACTGTGCCCTGCCCTTTGCATATGCATTTCTGGCTTAGGGTTGCATGCATGTCTGATGCACACAGTGGATAGCAACTGCTCACTTACTCACAAGCTTCACTTATCAATATTTATTGCAAAAAAAAAAAAAAAAGATTTTGAATTCTTGTTCCTACTCATTTGTGAATGATTGCTTATATAATTGTTGAACCTCAATGTATTTCAGTTAGTATTATAAGTAAAGCAGTAGAACCAGTATTTATTTCAGTCTTGCTTCTACATATAGTTATGCAAATGAGGGTACAGTTGACCTGTTCCATGGTTTACAGACAGTGGTCAATTGAAATGCTCGATGCACAGTATTGGGTAGAATGTATTACTGTATATTGCAAACATCAGTCATATATGCTATTACTGACATAAATGTACAGCTCAGACAAATGCTCTGCTTAGGGTCATATTTCCATATGAACGTTCTCTGTTATCTAACCTTATTTTTTTACAGGTTACACACTTACCTTATCATAAATTGCATGTGCATGCAGTCTTAGGCTTTAACATAGATAATGGGTGTGTGTGCTATCCTTTCCTCTTTGCCAGAGCCAGGACATACTGCTCAGACCTCTATTTGCCAGCACCAACTGCAGCTGGTGGTTCTCCCTCAGACTCCTCATCTATACCTGCAGCTGCTGCTGATGCCACTGCCTCTGCTGCTGGCAGAGTCTATGGTCCGTGCAACTGTCATCCTGCCCATTGCTGTCCTTCTTAAGCTGCTACCTGTGAATTATATTGTGAAACTTGGCACAGACTGTAATTATTTCAGCAGAGGTGCTTGGGTCATACTACTGTGCGCCTCCTGATTTCTCTAGATCCAGAACCTTGATATGAGCAATCCAAACAAACATCCTATGATATTCCTAGTTTGAGCATGGGGCTCACTGTATTTTTGCTCAGTGCAGTTGTGTGGGACATTCTATAATATTCCTAGTTTGAGCATGAGCCATATTGTATTCTTGCTCAGTGGTATTGTGTGGGTTTCTTCATGGACATCATCAGCCAGGGCTCCAGAGCATAACCTACATCCTCCACTACATGTAATGTAAACTGCCCAGGGCTCCAGAGCAGAATCTACATCCTCCACTACATGTAATGTAAACTACTCAGGGCTCCAGGCCATAACCTACATCCTTCACTACATGTAATGTAAACTGCCCAGCGCCCCAGAGCATAACCTACATCCTCCACTACATGTAATGTAAACTGCCCAGGGCTCCAGAGCATAACCTACATCCTCCACTACATGTAATGTAAACTGCCCAGGGCTCCAGAGCATAACCTACATCCTCCACTACATGTAACGTAAACTGCCCAGGGCTCCAGATCTTAATCTACATCCTCCACTACATGTAATGTAAACTGCCTGGCTTACTGGCACAGACATTGTAGATGATTCTTTGGGCATTACAGACAACTTGAGATTTTATAGAGTGTTAATTGTTTCTGTTGATGTACCTTTTTCCCTGTTCACTGGGTGGGGATTTTATTAATATGTATGTGCAATGTATGGCCCCCAACACTTCAAGGAAGTGTGCTACTGCATGGTTCTTGCTCTCCCTTGTAAGGTGCATGCAAACTAAATGTGATTCCTTGCATGCTGTAGCACTGCATTTAAAAATTGATGTAATATTCTAGAGGATGATGTCTGTGACATCCCTATATATCCCCTGTGGGTCTCTGGAAAGTACCTGTAGCTAGCATACCTAATACTACACAAACCTTAGTTTCCACTGGGATAGGTTCTCCATGATTTTCCCTCAGGACTGAGGTGGGGGCAGCAGAGGTTGCATATTTCTTCCAGTGTTTCCCTGTCCACCCTGTATCACTCTGCAATTTGTGTGTCATGCAGTCCATGATAAGTCAAATAGAGCCTAAACACCCTTCTTCTTCTTCTTGCCCAAGGTCTGGCAGCATGTACTTCAGTTCTCTGTGTTGTTATTAGTATATCCGCTGTCTTCCTTTGTTTCACAGTTCTAAGTGATGTGTAAAACTGTTTGATGAATACCATATAGTGCTCTATCGTGTTGGCGGTTCACCACATCGCCAACCCAATTGCTGCAGTTAGTGTAGCTGTTAATGAATCTAGCTCATTAATTATATTCCTGCCTATTTTAAGTATTGATCTTTGGACTCATATAAATCACTTTGATTTAATCCATAATGACCATGAATTAAAACTAGTGTTGAATAAGTTTAAGTATTTGCTGACATCATTAAGAAAAAGGTATATAAAGTGATAATAGGAAAGGTATGTGGAAAACCATAGATTGTTTATTTACGAGGTGAGCTGGAGATGTTGTAGGGCTACCCATGTATTACAGAGAAAGCTTGTTCATTTATTTTGTAGATTATATAGGGGTGAGAGACAGAGAGAGGCAGGGGCTAATATTTATGTATAAAATCAAGATGCTAAAACATAGACTGTGGAAATGAAATATAACTTACTACTGGTAAATTGTGTAATATGATATAAAAGATGCTTATTGCTGTTTAATATACCCATATTCTACTCCATTTTTTTTAAATTTCAATAAGTGCCATGGGATCTTTTATACTATCTTAAACAACTACCAGCTCAAGAAAATGGAATTTATGCTTTGTTTTCTCATTCACAAATGTCAGTTCAGTGGTGCTGAATGGATGCTGCTGTGTATCACTACAGTTTTAGTACTAGAACATGAATTCTAGCACCTTCTCTGGGTCAACACCCTCAGTCTTCTGATCTTCCAGCAGTCAAAGGCAAGTGTGCTACCAAATGAGGTGTTGATATTGTCAAGATGGTCATGATAAGTTCTAGGATTTGGATATACATCATCTGCAGAGGAGTAAGTGCTTTGTCTTTGTACTGACAAGATTAAATAGGCATCCTCCAACTGAAGCTTGTCTGTGGAAGCAGCCAAGATAAATTGTGGCTTAGTTTTGTTAAAAATATTTACATTGTACAGTAATCATTATCTGAAAGAGTTTAATGTCCTATGAGTGTGGCAAGGAGAGTACCCCAGTGAAAGAACCAATAATGGCAATGAATATTAAAAAGTCAGCCATGTGTTACTTATTTATGATAAATACCCGTCTGACCCATATAGACCCATTTCAGTTTTAAACCATAATGATAAAATATTTATGTCTATACTGGCCAAAAACTGATAGGTATAAATCAATGTGGTTTTGTGGAGGTGAGGCAAACATTTGACAACATTAATAAAACAATGATGATCCAGAGGAAAGTAGAGTACTATTGTTGGTGGGTCGTAATCCAGAGAATGCATTCAACAGACTAAGCTGGGGTTTTATGAGTAGGGAAATGGAAGTATTTGGATTCCCTGATTTAGTAATATGGTTAATCAGAAGATATATGAAGAATCAGAGGCAAGACTTAAATTGGGAGGTTCCTATCTGATAAGTTGTGTTTGAACAGACGAAACAAACAGGGGTGTCCTATTTTCCATTTGTTATTTATATTTAGAAGCATTGGCAAATAAAATATGTGACTCAGACATGGAAGGATATAACTGGTATGGTAATCAAGAAAAGTTGGCTTTATTTGTAGATAATGTTATTTTCCACTTGATAAATCAAAAAAGTATGTACTGGTGCCATGGAACATTTTGTGCCAGTTTCTAGACTTTTCCAGATATAAAATTAATGAAGATAAAACATTGGCTATAATTGTAAATTATATACCCACATATAATTGGTTCAGGAATACTCATATTTAGTGGGACTCGATAAGATGAAGTATTTAGAAATATAGATTAAAAGATAGATTAAAAGGGCTTCTCTTGTGGCATCTAAGGATATGTGGGAATAGACTAAACAAAAGATGATACAAAAACTGAGAAATTGGCAGTTCTTGTTTATGGACATGGATAGTAAGATATAAGTAGTGGAAATGTTTTAGTCCCTTTAGTTTTATATACATGTAAGGCATGTTTTTATCAACCAGAAGAGAAGCTGTTGACAATAATTAATAAAGAGTTGAAGGAATTTATCTGGGAGGGGAAGAGGGCAAGAATTAACTGGGATAAACTGATCCTCCAAATAGAACAAGACGGTTTAGGATTATCTGATTTGAAGAAATATTTTATAGCTACACAGTTAAGACTCATATACCTAACACAAGCAGAAGGTTATAATTCAATGTGGAAAGAGATGAAAAAGCAGGGAGAAGTTCACAAAATAAGGAGAGAGCAAGATTTTGGATGCAGATCCTTAAGGAGAATAATAACAATCATATATAATATTATATTCATAAAGTTGCAGAAACCAAGAAACCAGATGGTATAATGGTTAATATCTTTGCCAGTCTTTGCCTTTCATGTACAAAGCATAAGGTTCAATCCTGACCTCTGACCATTGCCTGTTTGAAGTTTGCATGCTTTCCCTGTGTCTCGGTGGGGATCTTCCCAACTCCAAAAAACATGCTTAGTGTTTCCATCTCAGACTCACCTAAGAATGGAGCTGTGGGCAGCAGCACAGACTTTAGATGGTGTCCTATAACAGGAAGGGTCAAACAGACTGACCACTTTGGGAATCTACTTTGACACACAGTAACCTCAAAGACAGGAGAAAATGGATCACAGACTGCATGCCATGGCAGTGCTAGTCACTCAACGGTGTAAATTAAAGCTCTAGGTGATTCAGTCATGTTGACTAATGTCACCAAAAATAGACATGGGTATTTATTGGTGATAAGGGAGGACCTGGCCTAGTGAAGGACCCATACTAATGGTGGGAGGGGTGTATGTGCACCTAGTGGCAGTATATGCCCACCATAAAAGCCCATCAGCCCTAGGTCACTAGGTCATTTGTTGGCCGGTGTCTAGTTGCCCAGCTTAGGTTACCGGGAATGAGCAAAAGCTGGACATAAAACTAATCAAGCTGCTAAACACAAACTAAGAATTATTACACTCAATGTAATGTGACAAGATGAGGCTTGGTAGTGGATGACATGATGGTAAGGAAGAGGCCGGACCATACCTCTCAACCTCTTAGAGCAAGAAATCTGGACCAAGCTATAAATAAAAGTGGGACAAAGACCCAAAAGTAGGGAGAATTTTTAAATATTGCTCTTGCAAACTTAGAAAGTTTATAGAATAACAGGTTTTGCATTAGCATGAATCTTCTGAAGAGTATCAAGTCCGAAACTCAAATGCCTGTTATTTTCTAACTTCAGTCTTTAATGATTTGCCACTAATTTGCCAGAAAACCAAAATTTTATGGAAACCGGACCAAAAATATTAGGCAAAAATTTGAACATTCTGGGAAAATATGTATAGTTGACAGGTAGGGGCTGGACAACCTGTGTAAAACCACTTGGCTCAGGATCTGGAGTCAGAGGAGAACAGGCTAGAAAGGGTGTGGGAAATGTGGTGAGGGGGAGGCTACATAAGGCAGTGAAGGAAGTCATTAGAATTAGTGACAGACTCATGGCAATCAGACTCCAGTGTAATGATAGAGCAGTATTCATAATCTCAGCCTAGGCCCCACAACAAGGTTAAGATACTGAGGAAAATAGTGCATTCATACTGCAGCTGCAGGATCTACTTGATAAAGCAGGACAACAGTAATTGATGTTGATATTCGGTGAGCTGAATGCACATATTGGGACAGACAGAACTGGATATAAGGACTGCATGGCACCACATGGATGGGGCAACAGGAATAAAGAAAGATATACCATTCTAGACTTCAGTCTGGCAAATGCTAACACATGGTTCAGAAAGACAGACAGACAGACAGTCACAAGATCACATATGAAAGTGGTTAACATGCAAATCAGGTAGGCACTGGAGTAGAATCAGTGATTGAAAAGTCATCTGCAGTGAAACAGTCAGCCCACAGCATAATCTGCTGGTTGCCACAATCGGCTCCCTACCAGGCTGAAGACCTGGAAGTTGACTGGAGAGAAAGCACAACAGTGCAAGGAATTACTCCATGGCTCTAGCACCTCAAGAAGAAGGGGAGAAAGTGGGAGTTGAAGAAGAATGGCAGTGCCTCAAAACAGCATGTGTAACGGGTACTGAACAGATGTGCAGCTGAACCTGGTATTGAAATAAGGTACATAAGGAAAGCTAGGGGTGGAATGCAGAAGTCCAGGAAGTCATCAAAAGAAAAAAGGAGTGCAGAAAAAAGTGGGAGATAGAAAAGGCAGACCAGGCTAGGAAGGATTACTTGTTGGCTAACAAACAGGCTAAGAGAAGAGTTACAATAGCAAAGCCATCAGAAGCACTCTACAAATGGCTGGAAAGTGACTCAGTGTATGGTACAAAGAAACTCTATCAGGTTGTAGGCAAAGACAGAAAAATAAAGAAGATAGTCAGAAACCCTTCATAAGGGATGCCAGCAACAACCTGCTCCCCAGCAACAGGACATCAAAGGCAGATGGAAGGAGTACTTTCAGCAGCTTCTGAATGAAGAAAACCCAACAGAAGCTGTACTACCCCAGGCACAGCCTATGGTGACAGAAGAGGAGGAGCCCACCAAAGAAGAAGTAAGAACAGCACTAAGAAAAATGAAGTGAAGGAAAGCAGCAAGCTCAGATGAAGTCACAACAGATATGATCAAGATGTTGGGTAAAGCACAGGAGAAATGGCTCCTGAGGGTACTCATAGCAGTATGGAGAGACAGGTGTATCCTAGATGACTGGAGAATAAACATGCTAGTGCCAGTGTTCAAGATCAAAGGGGACATTCACAACTGTGGGCATAGAGGTATCATTCTCCTATCACATTGCATGAAAGTTCTGGAGAGGGTAATTGATAAATGAATACACAAAATAGTAGCAAGTAAGATGGGAAATGAGTAGTTCAGATTCAGATCAGGCTGCATCACAACCGATCCAATGTTTGTAGTGAGACAGATGCTTGAAAAGAAGCTAGAAATGAGGAAAGAGTCCAACTGGGCATTGCTTGAATTGGAGAAGGCATATAACAAAGTCCCAAAAAAGCTGAGTTATGCAGTCCTGTGGTGGTTCATAGTCTCAGAAACATTGGTAGAAATAATGAAAGCTATGTACAAGGACCCAGTGACTCAAGTACAAACAGTGTTTGATCTTACAGAGGAGTTCCAAGTGGGAGTGGGTGAGAATCAGGGTTCAGCTCTGAGCCCACTGCTGTTCATACTGATAATGGACTACATTAGCAAACTGGTTGGAGGGGACAGATCAACAAAGTTGCTGTATGCAGACAATGTGGCATTACAGGCAGACTCTGGGCAAGAACTTCAGCAAAGAGTAGGGGAACAGAATGCAAAACTGAAGGCACATGTGAAGAAACTGAGTACAGCTATGATAGTTGGAAGAGCAGCAAATGGAGGAAATCAAAAGAAGATGAGAACTAAGATAGAAGGAAAAATAGTAGAACACACTGACAGCTTCAGGTATCTGCGAGAGATGGTGGAAGGGTTGTTGAGGAGAAGGGAAGTCTGAATGAGGAGGTCAAAGCTACAATCACAGGGGCTGCAGTCAACTGGCACAGAGTGTCAGGGGTAGTGTATGACAGAAGAATGCCCAAAGAAGCTTAAATGTAGGGTGTACAAAATAGTGGGCAGTAAAGGTAGAGTAGCTGAGGAAGCTAGATGTGATGGAGATGAACTGTCTGAGATGGGTGGTAGTATGTATACTCTGGGACAGATGAAGAAATAAGGACATCAGAGCAGAAACCAAAGTAACTCCAATTGTAGAAAAGGTCAGAGTGAATAGATTGCAGTGGTTCAGGCACATTTGCAGAAAAGCAGAAGATAATCTGGTGAAGAAGATTTAGGAGAGACAAGAAGAAAACCAGAAGAAATTAAGACATCCAGCAAAGAGATGGATGGATTATGTGAGAGAAGACCTGTGACAGTCAAGCTTGATTGTTGAAGAAGGTAGGAAAGTAGTATTGAATAGGGAGAGATGGCAACAAGTGACAAAATTGCCTGACCCCATGTAGAAAAATGAGAAAAAGGGGGTTGATGATGATGAGAGTTGCAGAAAGTATTCTAAGAACTAAACTGATATGATTATGGTGAAATGTGTTTGCCAAAAAAGTATGACTGCAAGTGGGAGGTAAAGGAAATTGGCACAAGGAAGTTGGAATTTACTGGAGAAATTTTGCAAAGGAACCAATGTATTGTGAGCAAATAACTGGGAAGGAAATGTAAAGGAGTGGGATGAGGTCAAGAAGAAGTTTGGATTGTAGGTTACAGGCTGCCTTTCCTTCCAGGGATGGCTATCACAGTATAGGCAAATAGAAAATAATAGGGGAATTCTAAGTGAAAGACTTGCTGTAAGTAGAGTTTTTAGCTGAATCTAGAATGGAAGCTACTGTTAAATAGGGATAATTAGTAGGGCATGTGACACTGCCAGCCCAGCAATCTGGAATTTTGTATATAATTCTGTCATTTGTGAATATTAATATGAATCATATGCTTGTCCTACAAGAACTATATGTTATGTGTATATTAAACTACCGGTGCAGACGTGTGTGTTGAACAGGGTTTGTTTAGTACTGAGCTTCAAGGATGTGTCCACAGTGTGCCCTAGTGGAAATTACAGAAATATATATAAACTGGATTTCTATTACAAGAACGAAAGTTCACTACTTTGAACTTGTAATAGGAAGCCTCACTTCTACGAAAGTTCAATTTAACGAAAGTGAACTTCTGCGTAAGTGCACTTCACCAAAAACACCACAGCACAGTGGAGGACATAAAAAACAAGCTATGTCCTCCACTATTGTGCGATAGTCACAGACCTTAGGGTTAGGGCACGGGTTAGGCTAAGGGGATAGTTAGTAAAGCTATCCCCTTACCCTAACCCATGGCCTAACCCTAAGGTTCGTGACTATTGCACCATAGTGGAGGACATTGCTATGTCCTTCACTGCGCTTCAGTTGTCACGGACCTTAGGGTTAGGGCACGGGTCATAGTAAGTGGATAGCCCTATGGGCTATCCACTTACCATGACCCATGCCCTAACCCTAAGGTCCGTGAGTACTGCATGGAAGTTCAGTACAACACCCGTTTGTTGTACTGAACTTCGCATAAGTGCACTTTCGATTAAGTGCACTTTCGCTGCAGTGAGCATTCCATGCACTATTTCGAATTAGTGAAAATTCGATCTAGTGTACGGAGCCCATATAAAATATATACCTGTGCAAATGTATGTTTTAATGGTAGAAGCTGGAACACACAGTGTTAAAATAAAAAAATTCAAGAAAATAAGTTGAGATTCTTGTATGATTGTGTTATGTCTCAGTTTCAGTGAAACAGATACAATGTCTGTAACTAGAGGTTTTTCTATTGTCTGAAAACAAAAAGTAATTAGTAGGTTTAAAATGTAAAAGTGTTTAGTTGTTTTATGGCTTCCAGTTCTGGGCAAACATCTGAGAGATATGTATTTCTTACACAGAAATGTTAAATTTTGTTAAGTTTCTGTTAGCCTGGGAAGTGAAGACAGGTGACAAATAGTGATGTTATCAGAGCTAACCCAGCAGTAATGTTGATTATTAATTTAAGAACTCTCTCAGAGAAAGACTGATCATTTTGTATCTTGTCTTGGACATAGAAACAGACATCATCTGCATTTGCCTTGCTCTGTAAGTAAGTCTAGGGTACAGTAATTTCTCTTAGATATAGATAGAAATATAGTAAAGATTAGCTTAAATGTTTTCTATATTTATTTGAGACTGTCCTGCAATGTTCTTTTAAAATATTTTCAGTGATTCTGAACTCTGTAGTTACTGTGTTGTTTGAGTATTGTCTTGTTCTTTTATTTATTATTAAATATATTTAAACCTTTTAATTGTGCCTGGTTTATTTAGAGATATTTAAGCTCTTAGGGTACTTGCATATGGATTTGGTGACACTGTATAGACTACTCAATAGCCTTGCTCTTGGTTACACTTACCATTTGGATAATAGTAACATTACACAGAAGATTGTGCCTCCTTTGTAAGGGCCTTAGAGTAGCTGATAAGAAGTGGTTGGTGGCAGTGATAACTACCTTATAGTCTGGGCAGAAGGGGGCATAGCTAGTAAAACTGTGCCAGCCTTCCCCAGGAGTGTCTGTGTTTTTGTATATAAATCAAATCACAACCTGGCAGAAGCCCAATAACAGAAAAAGGTCTGGTATGACAGGAATGCTGGAGCTTGAGGGTATGCTGTAGGGCAACAGGTAATGGTTTTCATTCCTGTCAGACACAACAAGCTGCAGGCAGCCTGGGAGGGACCCTACAAGGTTGTGAGGAAGGTCAGTGATGTTAACTACATGGTAGAACTGTTAGGCAGGAGGCAGGGACACAAATTATACCATGTTTTCATGATGAAACCTTACCATGATATGGAGGCCCTTATGCTGGATATGTGCAATGGATCACAGGAGGTGTCTGAGGGGGATCTGGTAGCTGATCTCCTCAGTTAGGCTCGGACTGACACTTCAGTGGAATGGGTGGCAATGTCCCAGCAGCTATCCCTGACCCAGGTTCAAGAAATCTGAGCAGTGTTACAGGAGTTTGGGGACATCTTCACTGGGAAACCAGGGTGCACCCACCTGGTGCAGCATCATGTGGATACAGGACATCAAAGGCCTATTCAGCAGGCCCCTTATATGGTGCCTGAGAGAGTCAAACAGACTCTGAGAGAGGAGATACAGGAAATGTTGGAACTAGGGGTAATTCAGGAGTCAAGCAGTACCTGGGCCTCCCCAGTGATGCTGGCACAAAGAAGGATGGCAGCACCAGGTTCTGTGTGGACTACAGGAGTCACACAGAGTCAGATGCTTACCCCATGCCTAGGGCAGATGAAGCCCTAGAGCAGCTGGGTGGGGCTAAGTATCTTACCACTATTGATCTTACCAAGGGTTACTAGCAAGTGCCCTTGACTCCCAGTGCTAGACAGACGTCAGCCTTTGTGACTCCTTTTGGCTTGTATGAGTTCACAAAGATGCCCTTTGGGATAAAAAATGCTCCAGTGACTTTCCAGAAGCTGGTAGATCATATTCTAGCAGGAGCAGGAGATTTTGCCCTTGCTTACCTAGATGATATCACCATCTACAGCCATTCCTAGTAAGAGCACCTTCAGCATGTTAGGGAGGTGCTGGGTAGACTACAGAGGGCTGGGTTGACCATTAAGCCGAGCAAATGTCAGGTGGGTATGGCAGAGATCTCCTACCTGGCACATAGAGTGGGGAGTGTTAAGATCAGGCCAGAACCTGCCAAAGTGGAAGCCATTCAAGCATGGCCTGCCCCTGTTACCAATAAGCAGGTAAGGACATTCTTAGGGACATCAGGGTACTTCAGAAAGTTCATCCCCAGTTATAGTACCATAGCTGCTCCCCTCACAGACCTGACAAGGAAAAACAGGCCAGATAAGTTAGTGTGGACCCCAGCATGTGAGCAGGCATTCCAGAAGCTTAAAGGAGCTTTGGGAGGACCCCCCTGTTTTAGCCAGTCCATACTACAGCAAATAATCTGTTGTGCAGTTGGATGGTTCAAACATTGGGTGGGAGCTGTACTTAGCCAGGTTTTCTCAGAGGGAGAAGAGCACCAAGTGGTATATCTCAGTCATAGGCTCCAACCCAGGGAGGAATACTATGCAGCTGTAGAAAAGGAATGCCTAGCCATAGTGTGGGCACTGCAGAAACTTCAGCCTTATTTGTATGAAAGGAAATCCACTGTAGTTGCAGACCACAGCCCTGTAATATGGCTACGTTGAACCAGCCAGCAAAATGCCAAGTTTCTACGGTGGTGCCCAGGGTTGCAAGCATATGCTATGACAGTGTATTACCACAGTGGGGTTAGCAATGCCAACACAGATGGGCTCTCAAGACAGGCAATGGGTAGTGTATTCCCAGATAGGCTTACCCTCTCAAGCAACATTCCTCAAGGGTCACTTGAAAAACTAGATTGAGTTTTTGGGGACGGGAGAAATGTGACACTGCCAGCCCAGCTATCTGGAATTTTGTAAATAATTTCATGTCATTTGTGAATATTAATATGATTCATATGCTTGTCTTACAAATCTAAGAGTGTGTTGAACAGGGTTTGTACAGTACTGAGCTTCAAGGGTGTCCACAATGTACCCTACTGAAAAAGAACAGAAATGTATATAAACTATATACCTGTGCAAATGTATGCTTTAATAGCAGAAGCTAGAACACCACAGAGTTAAATTACAAAACTTCAAAAAAATAGGTTGTGATTGTTTTATGATTTTGTTATGTCAATTTCAGTGACAGACACAATGTCTAGAGCTAGTGGTTTTTCTATTGTCTGAAAAGAAAAGTAATTACTAGGTTTAAAATGTAAAAGTGTTTAATTGTTTTATGAGTTCCAGTTCTGGGCAAAAATCTGAGAGATATATATTTTTCACACAGAAAATATTAAATTTTGTTAAGTTTCTATTAGCCTGGGAACTGAAGGCAGCTGAAAAAGAGTGATGTCATCCGAGCGAACTCAGCAGTAATGTTGATTATTAATTTAAGAACTCTCTCAGAGAAAGACTGGTCATTTTGTATCTTGTCTTGGACATAGAAAAAGACATCATCTGCATTTGTCTTGCTTTGTAAGTAATTCTAGGGTACAGTAATTTCTCTTAGCTATAGAAAGGAATATAGTAAAGATTAGTTTAGATATTTTCTGTATTTATTTGAGACTGTCCTGCAATGTTGTTTTAAAATATTTCCTGTGATTCTGAACTATGTAGTTACTGCGTTGTTTGAATATTGTCTTGTTCTTTTATTATTTATTATTAAATATATTTAAAATTTTAATTGTGCCTGGTTTGTTTAGAGATATTTAAGCTCTTAAAGTACTTGCATATGTATTTGGTAAAACTGTATAGCCTTGCTTTTGGTCACACTTACCATTTGGATAATAGTAACATTACACAGTAGGACTGGGCACCCTTTTTAAGGGCCTTAGAGTAGCTGATAAGTAGTGGTTGGTGGCAG
>NC_056741.1:327642338-327829838 GCF_019279795.1 Protopterus annectens | reverse complement strand
GATGATGATGATGTACAGCATGCTAATGAGTTCATAATGGTATGCAAATGAGCCACCCAGTATATGCAAATAATAACACCCAAAATGGCTGACCAGTTCATAAATGTATAAAATGGGCATACTGCTTTGTGGCTTATGCCTGCTTTTTACAGCAAGGATGGTGATGTATGTGAGAGGACCAATGTTAAGGATAGAAGCAACAGTAGCTGAGCCACATATCCATCGCAGTCAGTGTCCACAATCTTCTGTATTATGGCCACCTGCAGCTATGAAAGAGGCACAGACAGAGCTGACATATGTCCATCTCACAGACCAGCAGATTATAGACAATTTCTCTCTGGAGAGAGAGATAGACTGTAAGGAATTAGTCAAACTCTGTCATCCCTAAGTAGAATCGAGTCATGCATGGTATGCCCCTTCTTGTGCATACTAGGGTATATGTAGCTTTAGCCAGCCTAGCTTCAGGGACATTCCAATGCCCTTCTGGGAACACATTAGGGATATTACTAGCATCAGGGTCATAAATTCTAAAAATCAGAAAAAAGGCCAGCACCAAGGAAGCTTCAAAAGTAGTTTAATAAAACTGAAACTAGACCGGTTTCAGCAGCAAGGCTTTCATCAGTAGTGTAGTCAGCAAAAAGCACTTAGTCATCATCTTATATAATGTTCTTTAAGGTATCTAAATGACATCACTTCCTGATAAGTCAAAAATGCAAACAAGGCAAAAGTAATTGAAAAATACAATCAAGGCAAAAGTAATTGGAAAATACATAGTTCAGTAAACAAAAAAGTTTGCCTGAGTTGCATGCATATCTCCAGATTATAATGAAAAATCCAAAGAGACACAGTATACTGGTATATCAATGATAATAAACAAACTTAATAAAGACATACAATAAAGGGTAAATGCCAAAATAATAAATAAACAAAAGTCAGGTTATAAGAATTCTGTTGAATGAATACCACCCAAGTAATCCCAAATGAGCTGAAAATGCAAAACCTAAGCAATGCAATATGAAATAAAATAATATTCGTAATAATGCAAGTGTGTTTAATTACAATTATAATTTATCATTTAATCCAGGAGAAAAGCCCCCAAGTTTAATGATCCACCTTTTTTCTTTGGTATTTAGGATATCATGCCAACCTGTTTTAAAAGATGGATTCCCTATGATATGATCAATGATGGTGAATGTAAATTTGGCAGTGGGATGTTTGATAACATGTCTATATAGTGCATTAGTTAATCTTCTGTTTCTAATGTCACCAAGGTGTTCAGAGATCCAAACTGTCTAGACGTTTGGCCAATATAAAATGCATGACATGTACATGTGGCAAGATAAATAATCCAGTCTGAACTGCAGTTACCAAAAACTGTTATGTCGTATTTGTCCAGTGTTCCTACTAGTGAAAGAAGTAGTTTTGAAAATATAGTTACAAAACTGCAATGTCCACATGGATAAATGCCTGAAAGTTTATCTCCAGTAAGTGTTCTTTGAGTTGGGTGTGATCCATGACCCTGTTTTTTTATAGTGTGAAAATAAATTCCTAAAGTTTTGCCTTTCTATAGGAAAAATAACTCGAGATAATCTTCCAACAATGGATGAGAATTCAATATATTCCAATGAGTATTAATAATATTTACTAAATTGGCACTATTTTCACCATAAGTGGTGACAAATCTACATACATCTGATTCCTCATTATGAGTTTTAGTATTGTATTGGAGAAGAGAATCCCTGGATTTAGCATTACTAAATTGGACTGCTGACTCAAGTGGAATAACCTCTGGACAAAAATCTCTTGGTTAGATCCATTTGATGACTCTGAAGATCATCCACTGAGGAACAAATCCTTTTCATCCACGCCGCATAAAAAATGTGATTTCGGTATGTTCGAATAATATGTTTCGGATGAAAACTATCAGCATGTAGAAGGGTATTATATTGTGAGAATTTTTCTGTAATGGACGTTCTAAGAGTGTTATCCTCCTGTCAAATTAAATTGACATCCAAATAACTGATTGCACTCCTATTATATTCCACAGTGAATTGATACCCCAGATGTTCCCATTCAAATGTTGAATAAATTCCTGGAGGTATTCCTCACCTCCTTTCCATATAAGCCAACAGTCGTCCCAGTATCTTCTCCATATATCAATCTCAGGTAGATATATGTTGTGCAAAGGGTCATATAAAATCATATCTTCCATGTAGCCCATAAAAGATCAGCATAAATGGGTGCAAATGATGCACCCATAGCCCTCAGTTGCCAATAGCAGTTTTGTTGGAAATAAAAACATTTTTAGTTAGAATGTGTTCAGCCATACACAACAATAAGGTGTTCATCCGGGGTATAAATTGGTTTTATTTAGCCAGTATTCCAAGGCATTAATACCAATGAGGGATGCTGGTATAAAGAAGGATCATGCATGCGTACATAAGCCATTCAGGGTCCAATTGAGACTCGAGACTATCTGCAAAATTGATTCTTGCTCTAACACATGTTAACAGTGGTTCAATTTTTCAGTTAGAAAACAGTGAAGTGACCCAATGCCAGATACAATCGGCTGCCTGGTGGCTGATCAATGGACTTATGAGTTGTTGTTTCAGGGATCCTTAACAAATGAGTTTTGGTTTTATCAGAGATAATTCCAGATTCTACAGCCTTTTCCAAAATTCATTAATTTCAAGGCAAAACCTGGAGTAGGATCAATCTCCATCTTCATGTAATGATGATGGTTGGAAAGTTGTCTAAGACCTTCATTCACATAATACTCAGTATCCATCACCACCACCACACCCCTTTGTCGGCAGAAATAATAACAATATCCATATTATTTCGAGTTGTGTGAGTGCTATTTGTTCCTTCCTAGACATGTTATGCTTTATAGTGTCAACAGAACCCAAATTGAAGTGTATATCCTTTATAACCGCCTGCTGAGCAACAGCAACATGTTTATCCATGGGAGGGTTAAATGTAGATTTGTGAAATCTAAAATCAGATGATCTTTGAGCATTGTCAGTTTGATCTTGTTGTTGAAAAAATAATTTCAAGTTGATTTTCCTACAAAATCCATTGTATCAGAAACCAAAATACTTTCATCAGTGAAAAACCAGGTATGAAACCAAGGCCTTTATTAAGAAGGGAATATTGATCATCAGTCAAAATATGACTTGAAATATTTAAAACATTAGTACATGAATGATTTACTTCACTATCGACATGAAGAGCTCTTCTAAGTTTTTGACCTCTGTGTTTCCTGCCTGCCCTGTGTTTTTCCCCTAAAGGGACCTCAGTCCTTCGACCCTTTTAGCATTTGGAGAATCACCAATATTAGGTGTCTCAGTATCAGTAGTCGAAGAATCCTCACCAGAGGTAATAAAGCTAGGCCCAGTCTTTTTAAAATAGACCTTGGTCTTTTATAAATGAAGCATTCTTGGTACCATGAGCAAACCTCACACCTTTGTGAATCAAATTGTTTGCCCTATCATAATCTTCCTTATCCCGGCAAATTTATGCAATTTCTTTTCTTAGGTTATTTTCCAAAATAGAGATTTCTTTAGATAATTTGCCAAGACAACCCTGAAAACTAGCCTCATGTTCAAACCGTTTCAGGTTGTTACATGTTTTCTACTTTAATAATATTACTCTGTATTGTTCTCTCATAGAAAGAGGCCAAAATATTAACTCTAATCATGGCAGCCTCCTGTTGTGCTTGTTGCCAATCTTTCAACAGAGTTTCATCCGTGTACCCACTAGTGGTTGGATTTTACATCTCAATCCTCTAGGGATATATTCTTTGGTAAGCTTTAAACAATTTACTGTGCCAAATGTTTGTTCTAAGCATCTTAATTTGTTTACCTAATTGAAAGAATAAGTTTTTGCAACCGTCAACTGGATCCATGATTACCAAATCCACCTTTTCTGTATGTTCAGTTCCTATGCCAAAAATTTTTAAGTCATCCTTGTCGGAGCATAAACCAGATAACAATTTACTGAGATCCATGATAATAAGTTGCAATGAACCGGAGGAAGAAGATATAAAAAATAAAAAATAAAAATGAACCCTGAAAAGATTCTTTTATTCTTAAGGGTTGAATTGGCAAATCACGAATAAGTCCAAAACAGAAAATCACAATCAGAGTCACAAAGAAGTTGAAGCCAGAATAAATGGCAAATGTAACCCTATATATAGGGAAATAATTGACCCTAGCACCTAGGCAAAAATGCTATACAGACCAAAAAGTCAAAGGCCTGTAATGTCTAAAATGCAATGTTCTGAGTAATGCACAACCTACAGTTGTTCAGAGGTGGCTAAATCCATATGGAGTATGCCAATATGTAGTGAATTTAAGCCAGACACACTTATACCTTATTTAAGTCAGATAACAATATTAAGAAATCAATAATTGTTCAATACAGTCATCAGATGAAATTGTTATCAAAGGTATAAATGTACAGATGATTATTGTCAGCTGTATGCCCAGCAATTATTCTAAAAGAAGACCTGAGTGCAACACTGGGCAAACAAAACAAAAGCCCTCAAAATATGTGACCAATATTGACTCAAATGTGAAACAAAACATGAATCAGTAGGAACATAGGAATGAACAGATATAAGCAATAATATTGTATCAACCTAGTGTATATAACAATGGCTAGTTCATCATAATCAAATGAAATAAAATAAAATTATGCACATATTACAAACTAAGCACCCATACATGAAATGTCCTTGAAAATAGCAATGTTGTATTGTGCTACAACAGTACTCAGAAATCCAGTATAAAAAGAAAACGACTAGGCAAAATAATATGAAATATACACGTGTTATAAACTAAGAACACATACATGAAAAGTCCTGAAAAATGGCACTGTTATATTGTGCTGCAACAGTTCTCTAAAGTCCAGTTTTCAAGAATAAATGACTTAACAACACCATCCAGACAGTTAAATGATTGTCACAGAAAAATTCTTTATTATGGTAAAACAATTACCAATGAAAATTAATCCAAAAATAGATGTCAAGAACAGTACCTGGAAAGATGAAGTTTGAAATGTATTAGGACCCTTAAAAAGTTGTTCCAAACAATGTCCCAAAAGGCCAAATCGATCCTCAAGTCCTGTTATATCCAAAACAGTATGGAAACCACAACGACCTTGAAAAACAAATCCCAATCCGAAAGATGGTGGAAAACACTTGCAACCACGTAAACGCTAAACGATAAACTCAACAGCGTTAATGCATCCAATATACTCACTTATTAACTTAGATAAACATGATAATCCAACAAAACCAAAAAAAGGATGACCAAAAGTCAATCCTTTAAAAAGAAAGCGATGTAGATGCCATGCATCCGAAAATAACGATGTCCAGGATGAAAAATCCTAAGCAATCCACAAAAAAGATGACTACCTGAATGGTAGAACTCCCAAACGCCAACAGCCAGCACAAACGAAAATCAATGTAGTGTATAGGAGCTAGCAAGTTAGGCTGGTGCACTTTCTTTTTAAAGGATTGACTTTTGGTCATCCTTTTTTGGTTTTGTTGGATTATCATGTTTATCTTCGGATTGGGATTTGTTTTTCAAGGTCGTTGTGGTTTCCATACTGTTTTTGGATATAACAGGACTTCGAGGATCGATTTGGCCTTTTGGGACATTGTTTGGAACAACTTTTTAAGGGTCCTAATACATTTCAAACTTCATCTTTCCAGGTACTGTTCTTGACATCTATTTTTGGATTAATTTTCATTGGTAATTGTTTTACCATAATGAAGAATTTTTCTGTGACAATCATTTAACTGCCTGGATGGTGTTGTTAAGTCATTTATTCTTGAAAACTGGACTTTAGAGAACTGTTGCAGCACAATATAACAGTGCCATTTTTTCAGGACTTTTCATGTATGTGTTCTTAGTTTATAACACGTGTATATTTCATATTATTTTGCCTAGTTTTCTTTTTATACTGGATTTCTGAGTACTGTTGTAGCACAATACAACATTGCTATTTTGTCAAGGACATTTCATGTATGGGTGCTCAGTTTGTAATATGTGCATAATTTTATTTTATTTCATTTGATTATGATGAACTAGCCATTGTTATATACACTAGGTTGATACAATATTATTGCTTATATCTGTTCATTCCTATGTTCCTACTGATTCATGTTTTGTTTCACATTTGAGTCAATATTGGTCACATATTTTGAGGGCTTTGTTTTGTTTGCCCAGTGTTGCACTCAGGTCTTCTTTAGAATAATTGCTGGGCATACAGCGCTGACAATAATCATCTGTACATTTATACCTTTGATAACAATTTCATCTGATGACTGTATTGAACAATTATTGATTTCTTAATATTGTTATCTGACTTAAATAAGGTGCATAAGTGTGTCTGGCTTAAATTCACTACATATTGGCATACTCCATATGGATTTAGCCACCTCTGAACAACTGTAGGTTGTGCATTACTCAGAACATTGCATTTTAGACATTACAGGCCTTTGACTTTTTGGTCTGTATAGCATTTTTGCCTAGGTGCTAGGGTCAATTATTTCCCTATATATAGGGTTACATTTGCCATTTATTCTGGCTTCAACTTCTTTGTGACTCTGATTGTGATTTTCTGTTTTGGACTTATTCGTGATTTGCCAATTCAACCCTTAAGAATAAAAGAATCTTATCAGGGTGCATTTTTATTTTTATATCTTCTTCCTCCGGTTCATTGCAACTTATTGTCATGGATCTCAGTAAATTGTTATCTGGTTTATGCACAAGGATGACTTAAAATTTTGGCATAGGAACTGAACATACAGAAAAGGTGGATTTGGTAATCATGGATCCAGTTGACGCCATGTAAAACTTATTCTTTCAATTAGGTAAACAAATTAAGATGCTTAGAACAAACATTTGGCACAGTAAATTGTTTAAAGCTACCAAATACAGAATATATCCCCTAGAGGATTGAGATGTAAAATCCAACCACTAGTGGGTACACCGGATGAAACTCTGTTGAAAGATTGGCAACAAGCACAACAGGAGGCTGCCATGATTAGAGTTAATATTTTGGCCTCTTTCTATGAGAGAACAATACAGAGTAATATTATTGAAGTAGAAAAAATGTGTAACAACCTGAAACGGTTTGAACATGAGGCTAGTTTTCAGGGTTGTCTTGGCAAATTATCTAAAGAAATCTCTATTTTGGAAAATAACCTTAAGAAAAGAAATTGCATAAATTTGCCGGGATAAGGAAGATTATGATAGGGCAAACAATTTGATTCACAAAGGGTGTGAGGTTTGCTCATGGTACCAAGAATGCTTCATTTATACGCAAAAAGACCAAGGTCTATTTTAAAAAAGACTGGGCCTAGCTTTATTACCTCTGGTGAGGATTCTTCGACTACTGATACTGAGACACCTAATATTGGTGATTCTCCAAATGCTAAAGGGGTCAAGGACTGAGGTCCCTTTAGGGGAAAAACACAGGGCAGGAAGGAAACACAGAGGTCAAAACTTAGAAGAGCTCTTCATGTCGATAGTGAAGTAAATCATTCATGTACTAATGTTTTAAATATTTCAAGTCATATTTTGACTGATGATCAATATTCCCTTCTTAATAAAGGCCTTGGTTTCATACCTGGTTTTTTCACTGATGAAAGTATTTTGGTTTCTGATACAATGGATTTTGTAGGAAAATCAACTTGAAATTATTTTTTCAACAACAAGATCAAACTGACAATGCTCAAAGATCATCTGATTTTAGATTTCACAAATCTACATTTAACCCTCCCATGGATAAACATGTTGCTGTTTTCCAGCAGGGTTATAAAGGATATACACTTCAATTTGGGTTCTGTTGACACTATAAAGCATAACATGTCTAGGAAGGAACAAATAGCACTCACACAACTCAGAAATAATATGGATATTGTTATTTGTGTGGATGATTTGCCGGCTAAAAGGGAGTGTGTGGTGTGATGGATACTGAGTATTATGTGAATGAAGGTCTTAGACATCTTTCCAACCATCATCATTACATGAAGATGGAGATTGATCCTACTCCAGGTTTTGCCTTGGAGATTAATGAATTTTTGGAAAAGGCTGTAGAATCTGGAATTATCTCTGATAAAACCAAAACTCATTTGACGGTTAAGGATCCTAAACAACAACTTTATCTACTTCCTAAGATTCATAAGTCCATTGATCAGCCACCAGGCAGACCGATTGTATCTGGCATTGGGTCACTCACTGAACCCTTGTCTGTTTTTCTAACTGAAAAATTGAAACCACTGTTAACATGTGTTAGAGCAAGAATCAAGGACACGACTGAATTTTTGCAGATAGTCTCCGAGTCTCAATTGGACCCTGAATGGCTTATGTGTACCCTTGATGTATCCTCGCTATACCAGCATCCCTCATTGGGTATTAATGCCTTGGAATACTGGCTAAATAAAACCAATTTATACCCCCCAAGGATGAACACCTTATTGTTGTGTATGGCTGAACACATTCTAACTAAAAATGTTTTTTATTTCCAACAAAACTGCTATTGGCAACTACAGGGTGGCTATGGGTGCATCATTTGCACCCATTTATGCTGATCTTTTATGGGCTACATGGAAGATATGATTTTATATGACCCTTTGCACAACATATATCTACCTGAGATTGATATATGGAGAAGATACCTGACGACTGTTGGCTTATATGGAAAGGAGGTGAGGAATACTTCCAGGAATTTATACAACATTTGAGTGGGAACATCTGGGGTATCGAGTTCACTGTGCAATATAATAGGAGTGCAATCAGTTATTTGGATGTCAATTTAATTTGACAGGAGGATAACACTCTTAGAACGTCGCATACAGAAAATTCTCACAATATAATACCCTTCTACATGCTGATAGTTTTCATCGAAACATATTATTCGAACATACCGAAATCACAGTTTGTGCGGATGAAAAGGATTTGTTCCTCAGTGGATGATCTTCAGAGTCATCAAATGGATCTAACCAAGAGATTTTGTCCAGAGGTTATTCCACTGCACTATTGAGTCAGCAGTCCAATTTAGTAATGCTAAATCCAGGGATTCTCTTCTCCAATACAATACTAAAACTCATAATGAGGAATCAGATGTATGTAGATTTGTCACCACTTATGGCAGGAATAGTGCCAATTTAGTAAATATTATTAATACTCATTGGAATATATTGAATTCTCATCCATTGTTGGAAGATTATCTCGAGAATCGATGTTATTTTTCCTATAGGAAAGGCAAAACTTTAGGGAATTTATTTTCACACTATAAAAACCAGGGTCATGGATCACACTCCAACTCAAAGAACACTTACTGGAGATAAACTTTCAGGCATTTATCCATGTGGACATTGCAGTTTTGTAACTATATTTTCAAAACTACTTTCACTAGTAGGAACACTGGACAAATATACACATACAGTTTTTAGTAACTGCAGTTCAGACTGGATTATTTATCTTGCCACATGTACATGTCATGCATTTTATATTGGCCAAACGTCTAGACAGTTTCGTGTCAGGATCTCTGAACACCTTGGTGACATTAGAAACAGAAGATTAACTAATGCACTATATAGACATGTTATCAAACATCCCACTGCCAAATTTACATTCACCATCATTGATCATATCATAGGAATCGATCTTTAAAACAGGTTGGCATGATATCCTAAATACCAAAGAAAAAGGTGGATCATTAAACTTGGGGGGCTTTTCCCTCCTGGATTAAATGATAAATTATAATTTGTAATTAACCAACACTTGCATTACGTATATGTACTTATTTCTTATCAGGTTGCATTGCTTAGGTTTTTGCATTTCAGCTCAATTTAGGATACTGTGGCTGGTATTCAACACCAGAATTCTTATAACCTGACTTTTGTTTCAGGTTTATTTTTGGGCATTTACCCTTTATTGTATGTCTTTATTAAGTTTGTTTATTATCATTGATATACCAGTATACTGTGTCTCTTTGGATTTTTTCATTATAATCTGGAGATATGCATGCAACTCAGGCAAACTTTTTTGTTTACTGAACTATGTATTTTTCAATTACTTTTGCCTTGATTGTATTTTTCAATTACTTTTGCCTTGTTTGCATTTTTGACTTATCAGGAAGTGATGTCATTTAGATGCCTTAAAGAACATTATATAAGATGATGACTAAGTGCTTTTTGCTGACTACACTACTGATGAAAGCCTTGCTGCTGAAACCGGTCTAGTTTCAGTTTTATTAAACTACTTTTGAAGCTTCCTTGGTGCTGGCCTTTTTTCTGATTTTGGGTCTAACAAGTGCTCTTGCCGTGCACCAGCCTAACTTGCTAGCTCCTATACACTTCATAAATTCTAAACCAGTTCCTTGAAATTATGCTACATCACATAGAGGAGTAGATATTTCCAACAAGACTGCAGAGGAGGGAACCAGTGCCATGTGACCCATTTATGACAAAACCTATTTCATTGAGGTCTTCAAGGCCATAGATTGCAAAAACATTGCCATCATGGATCTGTCTGGTCCAGTTCCTTGAAATGAAGTTGGTCTGTAATACACAGAGTATTGCTTATAAGGCACCTGTGCAGACCTTGGCATTTCTAATGAGTCACACATTTAACAGACATTTGGCATATACCAAAAGTTCCTGTGAAGGGATTCCATAGAGAGTCATCTGGCTGCAGTGCACCCACATACTAGCTAGACACATCTGTACTTTGCAAGTGATGTCAGATATTCCCAGCATTACTGGTTGATGATCCCATCCATAGAATATAGACCAGGCAAGAAATGGCCTATAATGCAGCATGCGCATAAGTGTGAAATAAGGTGTGTTTGGTCTGCTTATGGGATGAATTCATTGTCTAGACATATCAAGAGATGCACTCTATTACAATCCAGGCAGCAAGATTTTTGTTGTGTGTTATGCGTTGCTACAGCTAGGTTATCTGGTGCCCTGCATAGTTCCCAGAACTATCTTTCCCATCCTCCCAAAGTTTAAATAAATTAAAAGGTCTTCCCAGAACTCAAGGTCTAAAATAAAAGGTCTTCCCTAAAGCTAAGGACATAAAATTAAAATGAACTCACGTGATATCTGTCAGGACTGTAGTCAAGAGCTTGACTACTTCCCATTACATACTTTGCTCTAACTCAGCTTTTCATTGTGATCCTTTCAGCATACCATTGTGTTTTAGTGGGATCAGTGCTGTACTCCAGTTAAAAAACATAAAATAAAATAAAATAAGATCTTTCCTATAGTTGCTAATGTGTAAGCACTTCTAGCTAGCTACTGAATATGTTAAATGCAGTCTTTTAAGAAGATGCAGTATCACTGGTGACATCCTGAATATATGCCCATGTTCCACTTGCACCACATCGGTAACTGTCAATCATGCCTCCTAACAGCTTGTACCTAGGGCAGCCACTCTCTTTGCCCAACTCAAGTTATAGCACTGGTGTCATGCTGCATAACATGGTGTTGTGAAAATGGATGGAAAGATAGGTGTACATCTTGAAAAGGTACTCCATACTAACTGCATCAATAGTTTTAGGGCAAGATACAGTATCAGGGGAGGAAAATGCAGAAGCAGTGCCACAGCTGAGGTAAAGGTGGGCACAGTACATTGCAGCATGAAAAGAGATGGTTTCTGGTCCATAGCTATAGGCTACGATATAGAGAACAGTGAGTAAAATGATGCATGCATTATCAGAGCCAGGATGTACATGGCAGTGCATAGGATGGCAATGATAAACATAAGATATTCAAATACCTCCACAGATTAGGATTTGGGTAGGCCAGAGATCACCAATTTCACATGTGGGGAGTAACATTGTGATAGGTGACTGTAACGTTATGAGATGAGGCTGACAGGGTAGAGTCATCACAACATTTATAGGTTACAGGAGCCATGGTGACAGGTGACTACAGTAATATGACATATGATAGGATCATGAGAGGTGAACATGGTAACTGTGCCCTGGAAGGTTGTGGGGAATCAGAGATCACATCCTGTAGTGGTGAGTTTAAGCTATCATGACATAAACATTGACTGTGTCTACTGTGCTGATCTGCAATTTCAGAACCTGATGCAGTCCATGACAGGGAAGACACCGAACTGCAAGGCCGTGACCATCCACCCTGATGGGTCATACTGTATGCTGATCCTGATAAGTGCACAGCCTCCCCTCTTTCTGTAACTAATTATCATCTAGAGTTAGTGCTATGCAGTTAATGCTATGCACCCCCATTTACGTACATATAGCCATACCTCAGCATAGGACCCTCTTGAAACATCTCTTTTCTAAGGTTTGCAATGTATATGGTCTGCCAGCCCTAAGTGTCAGGCAAACAGTACAGTGTCATGCTAGCATCATGCATTTGAATTGCACACAGCATGTCATCTGTCTCACTGTCACACACATCCAACAGAGGGTTTGTTGTTCCTTCAACGGTACTTCACTAAGCAGCACTACTTCCCTAATTCTGAAAATCTTCAGTGTTGCAAGCTGTTTACTGAAACTTCTCTATTTCAGAATTGTATGGTTCTAAGTAGCATTGCCTGAAATGGCAAGTCGCTTCACATTGCTCTGTGCTCTCACAAGGCAGTTAGTATGATGTCTATAATAACAAGGCTAGTCAGTACCACTGTTTGTGAATTACTGTTGTACCACACTGCACTATAGAAATACACTAATTCTAGCTACCATACCTCTCATTATGCAAATATACTGATTCTAGCTACCGTACCTCTCAACTGTCCCTGATTTTGCCTCACATTTTAGACTTGTCTCATAAAATGTTTGATTTTCTGGCAAATCACTGAGTGCTACAGTGAGTCAGTAATGCCAGACATTAGAGCTTCATACTTCTTATTGCTCTGAAAATGCATGTTGATAGATATCCTGTTGTTTTATTAAATTTATAATTGAATTACAGTAATATTTATAAAAGAAAGTCCCTGATTCTTGGTCTTTGTTCCCTCATATTTCTACTAAAGAAGTTGAGAGTTATGCTAACTACTCATACACATAATAATGACCGCAAAGCATATGTCCCATATGCCAGTGTATATAGCGCGTGTATGCCCACAATACCATATATCCATTCATAGAACCATGAGGCGGCACTAGGGATATAAAATAATGTTGCATTGCAAAATTACTGATATGCTGTCCATAAATGTGATTCTCTGTACATGAGGTTGATCTCTTTGTTTCTCAAGCAGAACTGAATATATATCCATGGCTAGTTCAGGCTCTGTGGAATGCAGGATTCCAATATGATGTGCATCTTCCTCCTCCAAACTTTAGGGACCAGCAGCTGGCAGTGTGGTGGCCCACTGTTAAAGGTCGTTGGCTGTCAAGAGTTCACCAGGATGGTGAGTGCTGCTTTTGGTCTCACTCAGTGTGTGAGCACTGCCACCACCAGTACATTGATCTGAGGCAACATCAGCGACCTTCTTCATCAGCAGGAGGTATACTCAAAAGAAACAGCTTGATATATATTGTGAGCATTTTCATGGACCTTTATCTTCTGCTAGCCTAACTGTAGTACAAGTACACAGAATATTTTTCCCAGTTTTATTACTCCACATTTCTTGGGTTTCTCATGACGGGAATGAACCTCATTCTTAAGTCAATGTATGATTAAAGTTCATGAAATTAGCATTGTTTCAATCTTTCATGTCAGCCAAAAGTGCTCTTTGCAGAACCCGCAATGTGCCAGAAATGACTCCTTCTGCAACTCATATAGAATTACATGTATCAGCAACATATCTAAATAGGACTGTAAATTATTTTTTATAAGACCCATTGCTCCTACTAGCATTGGAATTGTCTGGATATTCATCAACATTGCCCTCATTTCTACCTGCAAATCATGGTATTTTATGACTTTATGTCTCTCTGCACATAAGACGCTTGTCTTCTTTTCATAGGCTACTAAATCTGGTTTTCTCACATCTATTTTTTGAACTGTTGGTAATGGGTGATCCCATATGATATAAACCTCATTATTTTCCGTAATGGTTCGTGGTACATGTTTTCAATGCTTCTCAGCTACTTCAGTATTATAATGTTTGCACAATCCCCAATGCAATAGTTTTGCCACATTATTATGCCTTTCAGTAAACAGTCCTTCTGCCATTAGTATATCACAAACAGCAACAAGATGTGCAACTGTTTCCAGTTCTGTTTTACAAAACCTGCACTTGTCTATTTCTCTGACATGTTTAATGGAGTTTGTAAACCAATGTGCATGTAGTCCATTATCTTGGGCCGCCAATATTAACCTTTCATCTTTTGGTTAAAATTCACCACTCCTTAACCATTCCTGTGTTAGATCCTGATCAAGATGAGGTTGTCACAGGAGTTTTCTGTACTTGCAACTGTGTTTATGCCTTTTCCACATTTCTTTCCATCTCATCTGATCCTTCACCTTATATTCTTTTTTTTTTTGTCACATTCAGTTTGCTGTCTGATTTTTATCTACTTGTGGTTTGATTTCAGTTCCCATTTGACACTGATATGCTTCTACTAAACTAAACAGGGAAGTCACCTTGGACTTGTTCTCCTCATGTTTTAAAACTTTCACTATGTTTGGATCTTGTGAGGTCAGCAGATATGTATGCAGTACCACGATTGCAGATCTATACATGTAATCGATTCTGAGGATGCCCATACCTGCTTTAGAATGGGGAATATATAGTCTTGGTATATACTGATTTTTATAAATCATTTGGTAAGCATGAAGCATTTTTCTTATTTCCTGTCCAACTTATCTGATACCTTTTGTGGCCAATCATCCCAAAACTGTCAGTTAGAACAGGAAGAGCAATTTGGTTTATAGCTTAGACTTTGTTTCCACACCTGCACCCCCCACAATGCTCTTTTCAGTATTTCTAAAATATTCCTTATTAAGTTTTATTCAGATTTGTTCATGTTTTATTGTTGATCCTTCATCAATTCTCAAATATTTATATACTCCCTCCTGCTCACATTCTTTTATATCACATTCCTGTCCCAGACTCATATTTTCTTGGTGCTGTACCTTTCCTCCTTTAAAGGTCGCTTTTCCACATTTATCAAGACCAAATGACATTCTTATATCATCTGAGAAAGTTTTAGCCACTTGCAGTTGTGCTTTCAGTTCCGTGTCTGATGAACTATACAGTTTTAAATCATCCACAAAAAGAAGATAAGTCTTTATACTTTGTTATTTTCTGGGAGCCACATTGTAGCCATGACCTAATAGGTTAAGTAGACAACTTAATGGGTTAAGGATAAGACAAGAGAGCAGCGATAACAATTAGTCACCCTGAAATATCTCCCTTTCAATTTTTATCCCTGGGATAATAATTTATCCTTTATTATGTCTTAGCTACAAAGCAGTTTGCCACTGTTTCATGGTCACTGTAATGTAATCGATCAATGTAGGGTGTATCTTATACATTTATAAGCTCTCTTATCCATGAATGTGGGATGCTGTCAAATGCTTTTTTGTAGTCTATACATGCCATATTTAGATGCTTCCCTTTTTAAAATTCTCCACTATGACTTTATTTAACAACGAATGATCCTTTATCCCATATGACTTTCTTTGGTTACCCTTTTATTCTATTACCATGATTGAGCTTTCTTCTAAATTACTATAAACTCTATCGGCATCAGTTCCAGTGTATAGTTAAACCATAGTCAGAAGGTAAATTATTGGTCTATAGTTTTTAGGAGTATCATTTTTCCTATTGTTAACCAGGTTGGCATCTGTTTGGGGTGTGCATATAAATAGTTCTTACTCATGGCTAGACCTTCATGCGAAGATGTTAATACTTTTAACCAGACTTTAGGTAATCCATCTGGGCCTGAGGTTTTCCATTTAGGAGTTTTTCTTAATTTTGTTTAAATTTCTCTGGCCCTTACTTTTTCCAATTTCATATCCTGTATATATGAATGTCTTATCATTTTACTTTTTCTAGCCATTCAGCATCTTTGTTATGTATTCTTTTTTTGGTAGTATTCTATTCCTTTTGCTTTGCTTCCCATTTCTCTATAAAACTTTTTTGAGTCATCAATAAATTGCTTATTTTAAACGTTTTTGTTATATTTATCTGAATATCTTCTAAGTTCTTCTGCCTGTACTGATAACTTTAGTTTATTATTTGCAATAGTGTATGACAGATCCTGGTCTCTTCTGATAATGTGCATTGCTTTTATCATATCTGTCTTTCTGAGTAGTTTTTGTTGATCTGTTCCCTCTTCTGTACTCTTCTAAAAGTGACACTTCTTGTCTTAATTACATTACAGTTTTCTCTTTTCAATGCTTCCATGATGGCATTTGATTTCTCCCCTTCCTTTCCCTTACTGCCCTGTGTTTTTGTGGTAAGACTTTATCTGTTATTAATTTAGCTGCACAGTAATATATTCTATTTACTTCTGTTAGATCTCATTTATTTCTATGAACAATCTTGATTACTGTGTTCATTTGTTTTATCAGACTTGCAACATTTTGTGTCTTATTGACGTTCTGTAATCCATTTCTTTCATTGATCCATCTCCATTAAACCAAACAACTCTTCCCTTAGATAATTTTCTTCTAAACTAAGGGCATATTCTTTGTTCTCTGTTTCCTGCTGGCATTCTACAGAAAGTTCCAGAACATCTTCCTCTGCCATATTCTTCATCCTGTGCCATCTGTTGCTCTTTCACATGGGAGCTCACTGGCCTATCACTCCACATCATTGACTGTGTCAGAGTTGCCACAGTTTCTTATTCCTTCCATTGCTGTGCACCTCCAACTGAAATTTTTAACATTTTCCTGATGAAGGTTCCAACATATCTTCATATGGCAAATGAGTAGGTGCTTCCCACTCCACTGGTTTCTCCTTAATTTGGGACTCATTGTTCTATCATGTTGTGATGTTATCGGGGCTAGATTTTCTACACTAAAACCTTCACTTTGCAGGTAATCCATAACTTCAGTTTCTGTTTCTTTAACTTCTCTGTTACTAGCTCTATTTTCTACTTTCCCCCTTTGTTTTCTTATTTTTTGTATTGTAAAATGTTCCATACCTGGATGCCTTTGTCTGTATTTGTCTTCAAATATCTTTGCTTCTACGTTTTTGTATTGATTAGTTTTGCTTCCTCCTTTGCATAAATATTGCATAAATATTGCAATGTATTAAATTGCCTTTTCTATCTCATGTCCATATTTCATCTTTAGATGTCTCCTGCTCCTCCTGTTTCTCTTACTTTGGGGACTCATTGTTACATCATGCTGTGAAATAACCTGTTTTTGTCTTTCTACAGTAAATCCTTTACTTTCTAAGTATTCCATGACTTCAACTTCTATTTCCTGCTTTACTAATCTTATGTTCTACATTCTCCCTTTGTGATCTTATTTTTTGTATTGTTAAAGTTTCTATATCTGGGTGTCTTTGCTTGTGTTTATCTTCAAATATCTTTGGAGATGCTTATTTTGTATTGATTAATTTGGCTTTCTCCTTTGCATAAATATTGCTCCATATCAGATCTCTCTTTCTTTCCCATGTCCATATTTCTTTTTTATACCTTTCAAAAATGCCTAGATTTTTTTCTTTATATTTTCACACGTCCTTAGTTGCTTCTTTTTCCAAATGGCTCAAGGTTTCTTGGTCTATATGTTTTTCATGAATTTGTTGTATTAATGAACATAAATTTGCATTTGAAGCTTTTGACAGTTTTTCTTGTGTGAGTATTTTTCTTTCCTCTAATTTCTCTCTTAATCTTTGTATATATCGTATGTCCAGAAAATTTGGGCTTACTGCATAATAAGAACCAGAGTAAAACAGAGGAAAATGGTGCCTTCAATAAACTCAGAAACGTACCAAACAAAATGCACACAACCAAGACACTAAAATGGTCGAGACTTGTAAATCACAAACACAACTCTTCAGTGGAGTAGGCAGCTCCTTTTATTAAAATTAACGCTTAACAATTTCACCACATTTCTGTCCTTTTACACCAGGGCTTCTTCAGATCACAGAGCCTTCCATATTATGTTCACATTTATACCCCCATTTCAATTTACTTTAATTAACAAATCAATCAATTATCCCAACAAGCCACATTTAAAGTAATAAAAATATATTATATTACTGTGTCTTAACTAACTTTGAAAACACATAACAACACATAAAAACACATATAAATTCTCATATATAATGTTAAAATCTAATATCAAATATAAATCATCAGTTTTCCCATTAACTAAAAATGAAAATAGTAATGGTAATGTCACTTTAAAAATAACGAAAGTATGTATTTTCAATATAATTTAGTGGAGTATCCTCTGTAACTTACAATACTGCCATCACCTGGCTGAACTTATAATCTCCATAAGATCATTTTAATACACTCAACTTGTGTTGTGCTATTTTATTACAACTACTGTTCAAAACCTAAACCCTAAATCAAAAAATAGTACCAGCTTTTAAAATATTGGAATGATGTTAATATTGTTCATTAAAATATTAAAGCTGCCCTTAACTTAAGTACTGGGGCCAAGGATAATTCATTAAGTCCTGGAAATCTATTCACCTGTAGGTAAGATACAGTAATATAATATGTTTTTATTACTTTAAATGTGGCTTGTGAGGATAATTGATTGATTTGTTGATTAAAGTTAATTGAAATGGGGTATAAATATGAACATAACGTGGAAGGGACAAAAATGCAGTGAAACTGTTGAGCGTTAATTTTAATAAAAAGAGCTGCCTACTCCACTGAAGAGCTATGCTTGTGACTTACAAGTCTCGACTCTTTAGGTGCCTTGGTTGTGTGCATTTTGCCTTATTGCATAATAGTAACAATACATAACTTCTTTCTTATCCTCAATAATCCACTCCATCATCTTTATGGCCCTTTTTAGCCTGTCAATTGTTGTAGTTTTTGTAGACTCTTACGTCTTTCTACAATGGGGGGGGGGGGGCATCCTTCCCCGGAGCTTGGCTTAACACCATTGTAGGAATATTTCCATGTCCTCAGGCTTCTACACTGTCATTTTTTCTAGTCCTGGCTCCAATGTGCCTACCAGGCTTGGGCACTTTTTTATCTTGGGACTTATGGACCCAGCTGTCTTAGATATTTTTTAACTTAATTCTATCAATAATATATGCTATATAAAATGCAGTCTATACATCAGTGTTGTCTTGGTGAAACTTTGAAAAAAAGGGTCCTCTTCGTGAAAGTACTCACCAAGACTCAAGGATGAATTAAATTCTAGTAATACTACTCCCCTTTACTTGCAGATTTTATCATCTCAGACCCTGAGCAGTTTAACATGGTGGGTGCTGCAGAAGGAAACAGTGATTGTCCAAACAGTGTGGTCTGTATGGCTTCTGTGTCAATGCACTTTACAGCTGTGATTGTGTTTGTGGCATGTATGTGTAATCACCTTTTCCCATTGTCTCAACCCTTCTACAGGAAGAGGAGGAGCTGAAGCTGCCTTCATCTCAGACTGCACTGACCAATGCCTCTAACAATGGGTCAGCAGTGGCCAAAAGGTCTGCTTTTCAGCAGGAGAACATCAATTCCCATGGTGAAGGTGACCTAGAGGGGTGATATGTGTACCCTGTGGCTGCTTCTCAGGAGGGGCAAAGGTACATCTTCTGAAAGTGGTCAAGAAGAGTCAGATTTATTAGAATCAGCTGCAGACACTGGTGGCTACCTAGTTGTGCTAGCAAATGGATATCTGCCATAGAAATGTTTTACACTTTTTGGAGTTATGTGACTGGTTGGTCCCACGTATTACGCATCCAGTCTATAACATGAGCCACCCACATGAGAGGCGAGTTATGTCTGGGTTTGTTGCCTTATGGGTCAAATTGGTACACAACCATGCCTGAACCCTGTGCAAACCCCATCCTGGTCATTCTCTTCTCTATGTCTCATTTCCTATTCCTTATTTGTCGCCCAACTCTCCCTATCACTACTTGTCATGTAACCGAGTCCATCTATTGTCTAATCAAGCTTTATAGTGCCTATTGCTTTTGTCTGTCTGAGTCTGTGTTCTCTGTTTTCATGTCCACCACTGCTAACTGCCTCTCTCTCTATACCATCACTAGCCCTCTCTCACACTTCTTCCCCCTGTTCTACCTTTGTAATAAATGCTAACCCTAACCCTAATCCTGCCCCTGCAACTAACCCTAATGTGCATCTTAAATTAAAAAAGCTCTTCACATAATACTACCACTATTCAGAAAAAATTGAGATGAATGTGGTCAGGTTTTGGGTAGTGCATTGGAAAAGGAATCGAGTGTTGATGTATTTAACATTAGATAAAATTAATGTTCAACATGTTTTGTTGGATGATTTTTATTTGGACTGATCATTACATAATCATAAATGTATGTATAAATTTACAAAAAGGACAATGACTACAAGAGCACCAGCAGGAAAGTGTGATGCCCTTTAGTGCTTGGTGCATTGGATGAGTAACTTGATATTTTTAAATTGACTCAAATACTGTCCTAAAGATTTATCCCTTCCATAAGAAATTTATCTTTTCTCCTGAATATTGGCTGAAATGCCTCTGTCAGCTTTTCCATTTATGACAGTAAACTATTCCTTACATAATCATATATGTATGAATTTACCGCAATCCAAACTATAACTTGCTACAGATCCCCCACCATGCCCCAGGATTCCCACTCCTCACTTCTTGAAACACTGGAAAATATTACGGTACAACCCAACACCCTAAAATGAGCAATTTCAACTACCCCACCAATAACTGGGAAAACTACTCATGTAACAACTCTTTTGCTCAACGTTTTCTGGAATTCATAAATTCCAATGCCTTGGACCAACTTATCCACACCCTCACCACGGGCAGCAATATCCTAGACCTGGTCATTACCAACATGGGTGACCGGAGTTCTACACCAGAGGTCAATTCCTCCTTGGTCAGATCCGACCACAAGCTAATCACCCTAGACATCCACATCTCGCCTCCACCCGCCATTAGGGAAACTGCCATAAAAATTTCTCCAAAGCCAACTTCACATTTCTTAAGACAGAAGTGGCAAACTTCATAACACCCATGCAGATGGACAATAAAGGTATGACTGCTGAATCCTACACAAATGCACTTTATAAGCAATTACTTACATGAGTGCATGGATCGTGCTATCCCTAACAGAACCAAGATGCTATCCTCCGAAAAAGGAAGCCAATCTGGTGGTCCCCTACCATAAACAAACTCTACAACAGAAGAAAGAAACTGTTTCAGAAAAGAGTAAAATCCCATGATTGGAGGAACTCCCTGGCCAGCCTCAGTAAGAAGATGAGATCCCTCATAAAATCCTCCAAAGCTAGTTACATAAAAAAAAATTGCCACTGATTCTAAAGACAACCACAAAGCATTCTATAGCTATGTCAAGAATCTCAATGGCAACACTCAGATCTGTGCTGAGTTACAACACAATGGCACTAAATATACAGAACCAATTGATATTGCCAACATCCTGGCAGATAGGTTCAGTGCTAACTTTACCCCCTTCTCATCCCCTAAAGGGCCCATCTCTATACTGGAAGAATGCAAAGTTCCTGTAATCATGGCTGCACAGGTACAAACCACCCTCTCCAAAGCCAAGAACAAAGCATCCATGGCACCTGGCAACATCACATGTTGTGTTCTACATGAACTGCAGAATGAACTGTTACCCTACCTAAGCCCATGTTCAATCATAGCCTCACCTCAGGCTTTGTGCCCACTGAATAGCGCACAGCAACGGTTATCCCACTCCACAAAGGGAGAGCCACCACGGACCCCGGGAACTACTGCCCTATTAGCCTAACAAGCCTGGTCTGCAAGGCCATGGAAAGTATCATCATGGAACTTATAAACAAAGACATTGGTAATCTCCAAACTCTGGACCTCACCCAGTTCGGGTTTGTAAAAGGCACATCATGTCTCCTAAACCTGATAGACTTGTTTAAAGCAGTCACCAAAGCTGTAGATGTGGGTAAGGTGGTTCACACAGCCTATCTAGATCTCGCCAAGGTGTTTGACACCATCCCCCACTCTGAAATTATAGATAAACTCACTAAACTAGGTATAAATCCCTATGTCACAAGATGGGTTGCCAACCGGCTCACTGACAGAACCCACACTGTGAAAGTAGCAGACTCCAAATCTGACTTCAGACCAGTGACAAGTGGAGTACCACAGGGTTCAGTCCTGGGTCCTCTCCTGTTTGGTATCTACTTTTCTGAAGTACAGGCTAACACAGAAGGTCTTTGGCTAATGAAGTTCACAGATCAATGCAAACTAGGAGACATAACTGAAACTCCTAATGATGTGGACATCCTACAAACGGGCCTCACTGAGACAAATGCCTGGTGTCAAAGCCATAGCCTCAAACTCAATGCCAAAAAGTGCATTGTCATCCCCTTTGGTAAAAAACTCTGTACCCATGGGCTACCGCATAGGTGGTATTCTACTTAACACCAAAAGTGTGATAAGAGTCCTTGGGACACAGGTGGACAGTAGTCTCTCCTTTGATAATCACATCACCACAGTAGTCAGGAAATCCTTCTACGTGGCACACCTCATCACAAAAGGTTTCTCATCCAGGAAAAAAGAGGACATTGTTCCCCTCTACTCATCACTCATTAGACCCATTGTAGAGTACAATGCCCCTTTTGGTATGTACCTCACAAGACATCTACAACAACTGGAAAGACCACAGAAATATCTCACAAAGAGGATTACTGGCCTCAAACAGATGCCCTACACAGACCGTCTCAAAAATCTCCAGCTTTACTCCATTGCATATTGCCTACTTAGAGGTGATCTCTGCCTAACATACAAAGCTATGTCAATCCCAGAGCTGTTGGACATGCTCCACTTAAAGAAATCCCAATCCCTCCGAGCTACAAGCTCTAGGGACCTAAACATTGTTACCACAATAAACAAAACATGCTGGAGGGATAGATTCCTGTCCCAGAGACTTCCCATACTCTGGAACAAACTACCTATCTATATCAAACAAAGCTCCACATTAGCACTCTTCAAGAAAAATCTTGATGATTGGATGGGAAATAGGAAATTCACCCCGGGGATCACCTCTGTGGCTCTGCTCGACAGGGGCACAGGAAAATAATTTTCTTGGGTGGCAAAAGCCAGGGTACCTTTTTGGCTAGGCTTATATAGGCCCTAGGGCCAATAGCCTAGTACATACCTATGAACCTATGAACTATGTCTGTGATAATAAATTATGTATCTTTTTATCAGAAAAAAATTGCATTGTTGTTGTTGTGAATAGTTGCTATCCACTGGATGTAACAACAAACATCCAAAATCTCAAAAAAGGATTTGTTCACAAAAACGATCAGTATGATCAGTTTTCACAGGACCTGACTACATGATTTAATAAAGGGATAATGACCCAATTAAGATTCAAACAGCTAAGGCCATAGTGGATTTAGTTGCCAGACATGCTATGAGCTGCTAATGAGCTCCTTAATGAAGTCCAGTGTTCGGTTCCCACAGCCTTTTTTTCCGCATTGTGTGACTCTGAGTAGCTCACTTCATCAGAGAGTGCTTCTGAAAAGAGACACTTGTGTTTAGTGGTTTGACATGATTAACAAATAAATAAAATGACATTTTTATGTTGTACGTTTTAGCCCTTTAACTTGGCAATGGCATCTCAAAAGTTGGTCAGCTTCCTACTTGGAAGACAAGTCAGCATAACCTGTTTTGCAATAAGATTCTTAATGCCACTTAGTAATGAATCATTATTTAAAAATATATGTTACTGGTTTGGTCAGAATTACTATTTATTGATTCAGGAATCAATATCACAAAAAGTGAGTCGCAGGACAAACAAACACAAAAACCACAAAAGAGATTCAAAGAGATAACTATCCCCAGCACTAAGGTAGTTCCTTGTTATTTGTGAAAAATGCAAAATAACAACACTTAAAAGTTACAGTATTAAGCAAGAATAATAAACTGTCTAAAACTTTAGATGTTAATTCCTCTTCTATGAAGGTACCAAAGAAACAAACTCATACTGGCTTAGTCACCAGAATAAATCATTTTTAATTCATAATAAGTGATTTTGTCCACCAACTAGACTTCATCAAATCATTTCTTCACTTCTTTGAGAGAATAAGAAATAAAATATGCATTGTTACTATTATACAACAAACCCAGAATTTGCACATAGGGGATATGTGGCAAGAGTAAGATAGAAATTAGGAAAAGAAAGATACCTGCCCAGGAAAAGCTGTTAAAATTGGCAGATAATAATTTAGGTTCCTTAATGGAACAGATCAGAGAAAAGCATTACATAGGTGAAGAAACATTGGGGTTTTCAGAAAAGGAAGTTACAGAGTATGGAAGATAAAAACAGATCTGATATGGTGTGATACGTATGCAGAGAACAAAGCTAAACTAATCAATATGAAAAATGCATTGACAAAGATAGTTGAAAAGAAATATAAGTAAAGACACCTTGATATGGTAAATTTCACAATAACAAATAAGATTACAAACATGGAATGCAATTGAAAAAAAAGTTTAGCAAGGCAGAAAGTAAACAAATACACATCAGAATGTTACATCAACTGTGAAATTAAAGATTTAGTATGGAAACCCCTACACAGGCAATACTGCAACATGATGGGCCAATGAGTTATAGAGGAACAACAGATGAAGCAGGATGTATCTGAGCGAGATATGCCACAAGGTAATGTTCTAGAACTTTCTGTAGGAGACTCACATGAAAGTCCAGTTAGAATTGCACAACAAGGGAAGAAGCAGGAAATGGAACACCAAGATGATGCTCTTAGTTTAGAAGAGAATGAGCTAAGGGAAAAACTGGTTGATTTAATAGATGTGGACAGACATATTAAAACAAAAAAACAGATTACAGAAAGTGACTAAGATAAAAAAATAAAGATTGTAAAAAAATGAATGAACCCAGTAACTAGGACTATATATATGGGTGTATATTAGTTTATCAAATGACCATACCGTCGAACCCGTGACCGTGGAGATGACAACATCTAAACTTAAAACATCACAAGACCTAAATATTGCAATCCACATCATCAAAGGGAAGACAGGCAGCCTATTTAACCTTGAATGAGCTTATGTGTGGACTTAAAAGGATGAAGCCACACCACAAATCCACCTCAGTTCTGTACTTAGATAATTTAAATAAGTAAAATTCCAAGTGTGGACAAAACACCATAGTTTATATCCTCCCAAAAAATCATGGGACTTCATCAGAATAACTTTGTACCACAATGTTACCATTTTTAAAAGAAAAAGCCCACAAAAGATACAATGTTACAATCAGGCCATTCTACTTAAAGCTACAGCACACATTAGTCCAACTACAATAAATACATATTTAAGTAATCAGAAGCTTAAAAGCAGTTTTGAAAACATTTCAATTCATATTTCAGTTAATACAAATATATGAACCACTCTTAAAATCCATTTCAAAATCAACATCAGATACATTTCCCCATTTCTTACAAGATCTGGTTTACGAATATGTAAAGGCACTTTGGATCAGTAAAGCTTATAAGAAATAGAGAAATATATTTGATTTTGAAATGAATCACTGCCTCTGTCTCTGCCTGTCCTTCCTCACTTGGAAGAACTGTCTGCATTAGTCCTAGTCATTCTGCATTGGTTTCTTTCTCCTGATCCTCTCTTTTGTGGCTATATCTCACAATTTCTCACTTCACAATTTACATTACTCCCTGCTTGCCTGTTTCCCTCTCACAACTTTGTCCAGATTGTCTTGTCTACCTCCTCTTTTCTCAGCTTATACTATCAAATAGCCTACTGCTGTCTCCTCCTTTTCACTTTAAGTCTTCCATTTCTTGCCTGAGTAGCCAGTCTGCTACCATGTATAGACATCCTCCTTTGCAGCTCCCCCATTCTCCCACATACTCCATACCATCTTTCAGGTGAATGTCCATGAGACAAACAACTGGTCTTTAATATGAGCACCTCATCCATTTCTGCCCTGTTCTTCTTTTTGTCACATCTTTTATCATCATCATCATTATTATTATTATTATTATTATTATTATTATTATTATAGTTTATCTAAGTATATCTTATATTCAGTACCTAGCTAGAACTTTCAATCTCAGATACAACTCCTGACCTGTCAAATACATTTTACCGTAATGTGAGCATAGCAGTTGGGAACACGCTGTTTGCAGAGTTTTGTTGAAATAGTTCATTCATCCACCTGAATATAAAGCTACATGTGCCCTGGCAGCTACTGTCTGTTGCTTTAATTATAACCATGTTAACAATTAAGTTATGTTCATGCTTGCCAAGTATCTCCTATATTTTGCTCATGGTCATTAGCATTAACAGAAGCATATTTTCAAGACACCATTCTTATGTATAAAAGCAGGTAGTCTCAGATTATTTTTAGTGACAGCAAGTTGAGAGACTGGCTGAAATAATCCAAAACATGCAATTTTTGGAGTGCAGATTCTTTGGAAACTGAAGATTTTGTATTGTATATTTTAAACAGGAAGCATAGATGTAGCTGACAGATTAAATATAAATGTTATTGTGGTCACAGTTCTTGAGGTAACCATTTATTCAACATAATGTGCCCTATATTATTCCCTGAGATGACCTTTAAAATCTATTTACTTCTTTTTCTATATATTTGTTTCAGGTTTGTACATATTGCATCTGTAGGCAACTGACAACAGTTATCTATAAAAATAATGTCCAATACTTGTTGACCATTGTGTATATTCTCTCACCAGTCTGTTGCATGCCTTTGAGATCTGACTTTTATCTTATTCATAGGGCAATCAATGGACCTGCTCTTTTTAGCACAATTATATGAGTAGAAAGTTATTCATCTTTCGACAAGATGCGGACTGTTGCTTTCAAGGAATGACTTTACTATGCAGAATGTACCAAAATTATAGAACAGTGTTTTCATTGGCATTTATCAGCAGCCTTTCTGACTATAAGCTTAAGTACTAAAATCCCATAGAATATATTTTCCAGCCCTGAAAAGTAGCAAGTTCCTGCTAAGCTTCCTGTCAATTACACCATATCATTCTATAATTTTTCATTCTGTGGATGCCCAAAAGAATGTCACAAAGAACTGTTATCTATATAATGACAAAATAATATACTTGGAATCTATATTGATAATTAATGACTTGCATGCCTATAAGACTCATAAATAAATATCTGCATGTCCAAACAGCCACTCAAGAACAAAGAGCCATAACGTACTACTATACAAGTATATGCTTCTGTCTTCACAGTAGAACATGACCCAGTTTAAATGTCATGTGTGCCTCCTTTATAGATATACATAATACATTATACAACCATTTCCTGGTTGATTTCACTGAGAATAAGTTATATTATGTGTTCAGAGGATTCTTCACTAACGTTAAACTGAAGGAAGCACAGCAGGAAATACGTTTTTCTCTTTCATGAATTTTATACAAGGTATGCAAAAATATTTCAGGTGAAACAGTCTGTTAGGTATTCCATATACTCTGTACTTGTACTAGGTTGCTAAGGCCTGGAACTCCTTACCTGTATCCATCAGGTCTATACCCTCCCTCCCATCTTTCAAAACCACTTTGAAAAACTTCTTAGTTAAAATCTGGCCAGGATAAACTATATATATATATATATAAAAATGTGAACAAGTGCCTTTTCATTCCTTATACCTCCTTACTCTCCCTTCTTCAGTTAATACTTTACTACTATTAAATACTCTTCTCTGACTTTCTCTCATATTGCAATTCCTATTTGTTTTAGACTAACTTACTTAATTTCTCTACAAACTGTCGAAAATTTCTCTAAATATTTAATGATTGTCATATACCTTACCTCGATTTTCAACCAATGTTTTTATATTATGCCTAATTCATTATAATTATTTAAACTGCAGATGCTTTTGTTCTGCTCTCAATTATTATAAAATTGTTGTTCTTAAAATGTTTTGTAATAATTTGAAGCTTTTCATCGTGGGCCTCTGCTGAAAATGGGCTTTTACCCAGTCAGAATTTTTTGGTAATAAAATGTCGATAAATAAATAAATAAATACATAAATAAATAAATGTACTAAAGGAAATCTGTTCTTGCAAGTGGTGCTGAGCTTCAGGATGGCCTGTCCTTACCACTTGATACTGTGTCTAAACAAAAAAACTGTAAAACTTCCAGAAATGAAAGCTGCAGTTACAGCGACGTCAAATAGACTTCATCAGATAAAATCACCTTTTCTTGAAACAAGTATATATATAGAACCATTAAAATTGCACCAATCATATATCGGTTCACATTTAAAACGTACAAATCAACCTACAAGCTACTAAATAAATAATTAATTCGTCACTTCCTGTTTCCATAAAAATTGATTCTTAGTTATATTTAAATAAACTTTAAATAAGTAAATAAATAAATATAATTATTTATTTTATGGAAACAGGAAGTGACGAATTAATTATTTATTTAGTAGCTTGTAGGTTGATTTGTACGTTTTAAATGTGAACCGATATATGATTGGTGCAATTTTTAATGGTTCTATATATATACTTGTTTCAAGGAAAAGGTGATTTTATCTGATGAAGTCTATTTGGACGAAAACGCTGTAACTGTCAAGGCGTTCATTCTGTGGATTATTTCGCTTCTGTGTGTGTTAATAAACTTGGAGGATCTTCTTCACCTGCAGTTGTCGCCGCTTCCTTTTTGCTTGGTTTAGTGGCATTTGGAGGTTGGAGCAGTTTTACAGTTTTCTTGTTGTCAGTTTTGATATGGAAGGAGAAGGGAGAAGTAATGAGACAACCGACTCGGGCAGCAGTCTAGGAAGCTCATTGGTCAATTAAGGAGCTTATTGACCTATTGACGCCTTTGTAAATCCATGTTGAACCAGGAGGTGAATGGAGTGTGTGGTAATGAATACGGATGTGATGAACAAGTGGCTAACGGTCCGAGGAGCAAGCGGAAACGGGATTTGGAAGGCGGTGGTAGAAACGGCCGAGAAGGAGAAACAAATGGCAGTAGCTTTAATCCCGCAGCTACCCCCGGTATCCTTTATGGGGATACACAGGAACCTAGTGTGTCGAGGGCTGAAAAGAAACAAACGGACACAAGGCGCTCTTTACCAGGTACTGTTTGCCACAAAAAAACTGTTGATTTGAAAGACTGGTTGCAAGTACAATATAGCTTCCAAATTTCTGGTAATAGGTTGCCTAATGGTAACAACACGGATTCTTATCATAAGAAGATGGACAATTTATATAAACTGTTACAAAAATACAAAAGTACTGTTATAGAAAATGCATATTTGGGTGAATGCCTAAAACGTGATATTGTACCTAAAGGTCTTAGGACCTGGAAATATCCTAACAATGTGCAAGCCGGCTCTATTTTTCATAAAGAATTGTTAGCTGTATTCAATACATGTGGCCTGAGCATTGTTAAACTAATTATAGAGGAGAATAATAGGAATTTGGAAAACCTACAAGCACAAATTGATACTTTGGATGTTTCTATTAAAATGACCTGATGTTTGAAATAGAAATGGAAAGAAATAAGTATTTTAAATTAAAGGATGATGTTGACAATAAATGTAAGACTTTGGTGGACAGAAAATGGATAAATTAAGGAGGGATATTCACTAATATGAAATTCAAGTTTGTTATCCAAAACCCCACTTTTTAGAAAGCAGTATTATAATAATAATGTCCCTAATCATTATAAAAATAATAAAGTGGTAGAAAATCACTACGACAATGAGGAAGGGATGGAAATTAATGCGAATGAATATGATGTTGAATTCCCACCCCTTGACAGGTATGCAGAAGGGAGATGGGAAAACAACAGAAGTTATGGAAATTTTCAGAAACGAGGGGGGAGAAGGGGGAGGGGGAGACCATTTTATTAGAGACCCCTAACCCTGAAGTGAATACACATGGAATAGTAGTTAAAGAAAACATTAATACCCTTGATGGGTTCACCATATATAATTTTAGTAATATTGTGTTAAAAGTTGAACATTTTAAACTTTTAGAAAAAGGTTTTAAATTCATCCCACTTACCCAAGGCAATTCCACCCAGACTTTAATTGATATGAAACTTTTCCTTAGGAAAATGAATTTAGAATTGTTATTTCATAAGGAAGGGATAGGAATCAACACCTTGGGATTGGGAAATGTTAATAACAATAAGAACCAGTTGGTAATAAAATCTACCAATAACCCCGATTCATAATCAGTTGAAGAATTTTGAAATTATCATGGAGAATGAAATTAGGAAGATGGAAAGAAATGTGAAACAAAATAGAGTACATTACAACCTTAACCCCCAAGAATATAAGAAGTTGGAAGAGTTGAAATACAATAAAAATGTAAGGGTAATGAAACCCGATAAGGGTGGGGGTATTGTTGTGATGGATGTCATATTGTACGAAGGAAAGATGAATGACATACTAAGAAATGAAGTTAAATATAGTACAGTCTCATTAAATGAAATTAAGACTGCCTATGAACGTATTGACAATATTTTAGAAGATATGTTAAATGAAAACCTCTTTGATATGAAAACTTTTTCCTTTTGAAAATAGAGAAGCCTATTATACCAGCCATCTTTGGTATACCAAAGATACACAAAGATAGTTGGACCCTCCACTGAGACCCATTGTCTCAGCAGGAGGGTCTAAAACAAATTCACTAGCCAAGTATGTAGATCAAAGGGCCAAACATATATGGCTAGAAAAGAGAGCCATTTTAAAAGATTCTTGGGATCTACTGAGAGGCCTGAATAATAGTTTTTATAGTGACGAACTGATTTTTGTTACAATAGATATTGTTGATTTATTTGGGTCTATACCTTATGAGGCTGGTATGAGAATGTTTGAGGAGGAAATCTTTGGGGATAGTAAATTGACCTTAGAAGAAAAGGTAGTGTGCACAGGCTTAATGGACCTTACATTAAAAAATAATTATTTAACCTTTAATGGTGAATTTTTTAGACAACTACAAGGCGTAGCAATGGGGGCAGCCTGTGCACCTACCTTTGCCAATTTAGTTCTTGCAAATTGGGAGGAACGGTATGTACTGACCTCCCCTTATGCAAAGTTTTGGACTTTATACAAGAGGTTTCTGGATGACATTATAATTTTTTGGACAGGGGGTAAGGATGTCTTGGATGAATTTATTACATATATAGAAAAGACTACAGATTTTTTAAAATTTACTTATATTTATTCTGAAACTAAAATTCAATACCTGGATGTGGAAATTACAAAAAGGGACAGAAAGTTTGAAACAAAGGTCTATAGAAAACCCACTTATGTGAATTCCTTTTTGCACTTCAAAAGTGCCCACCCAATATATTGCAAAAAAAACATAGTGAAAGGGCAATTTGTGAGAGGGTCTAGGATGACAAATGATGAGGAAAAATTTAAAGTGGAATGTGATTTGTTAGAGAAAATGTTCCTAGAAAGAGAATACCCACCAGAATTTATTAAAAATATTAGAACGGAAGTGGAAGAAGGAAGAAAAGGGAGGTTTGAACCCATTTTTGGTAAGAGTAACGAGCAGAATGACCAAGAGGGGGAGAAGGAAGGGAACTTTCAAAAATCCTTGGTTTTAGAATATAATTTACTGAACAAGAACATCAAAAATACTTTCCAAAAGGAATGGGAAAGATTTAGGGCCCTCACGGATTTGGATGGGTTACCACATGAGACACCAAGAATAGTATTTAAAAATACAGCAAGTATAAAAGGATCTTGGAACATAACAACTGTGGTAATATGAGAAGTCAAGTTGGAAATAGGGACAAACTTGGAACCTTCAAATGTGGTAAATGCAAACAATGTGTACATATTATAAATAGTGAAAAAGTTTTCTTGGCCAGCAGGGGTAGATGCATAACTAGTAAGGGTTATTATAATTGTGAATCTATAGGATTGGTGTATCTGGCTACTTGTTTGAAATGTCCTTCATTTTATGTAGGAAAGACGGAAAGGACATTAAAGAGACGTATTTATGAACACATGTACGATGTTAAAAAGGGAAAAGAAACAAATGCTATTTATAGGCACACTAAGACATGTGTGGGGGCCAAATTTCAATTTTTTGTTTTAGATCAAATAAAAAGAAATATAAGAGGGGGCCTTTGGGAGGAAAATATTGCCTATAAAGAGTTATGGTGGCAAGTGACCCTAGAGGCAAATAAAAAACCAGGGTTAAATGAATATATTTCCATTTTGCCCCTCTTGAAAATTAGATCTGCTAGAGTGTGATATTTTTTCCATTGTTAGAATTTGTCAGTAGGTGGCACCCTTGTTGTATTTTAGGTTAACATTTGTATTAAGCATTCAGGTTAAAATACTTAACAAGTCTTTTTTAATGAAGTTTTTTTATGAATACTTTTTAACTTTTTAACATTTTTAAACTGTCAACATTTTAGGAGTTTTAAAGTAATAATTATATTTATTTATTTACTTATTTAAAGTTTATTTAAATATAACTAAGAATCAATTTTTATGGAAACAGGAAGTGACGAATTAATTATTTATTTAGTAGCTTGTAGGTTGATTTGTACGTTTTAAATGTGAACCGATATATGATTGGTGCAATTTTTAATGGTTCTATATATATACTTGTTTCAAGGAAAAGGTGATTTTATCTGATGAAGTCTATTTGGACGAAAACGCTGTAACTGTCAAGGCGTTCATTCTGTGGATTATTTCGTGCTTCTGTGTGTTAATAAACTTGGTGTGTCTAAACAAAAGCACTGGTTTGCACTGTTTAAAAAAGGCTTTGTGAGGTCCTCAAGATTCTTCTGTTTCTTTGACACTGTTTCACTCTTCTAGATGAAGATCAAGTTTGGATTGATAGCTGGATATGGTAAATGTATTCTTTTAAAATGGGAAGCTAGTAGATCTAGACACAGACCAGACACAACTGCGCACAAACACACACACACACACACACACACACACACACACACACACACACACGCACGCACGCACGCACGCACGCACGCACGCACACACACACACACACACACACACTTTGTGTACCCTAGTTTTTTTTCTGAACAAATGTCTAACATTTTCATGTGAGATAAAATAGGATAAATATAATAATGCTGAAAAAATCTCTGCATTCCTTTTAAGGGAGATCAGGAAATGATACCAAGGGTTTATGGAGTTTTCATCAACGATACAAGGACCATATATTTCACATATTTTATACATCAAGGCACATTTGACTTAATACATACTTTAGCAGAAAATAATTTTGATGCGAGATTTGAAACAAATGGACTTAATGAAATGAGTGGGGAATATCACCTACAAAACCTTGGATTTGTTTGGTAATAAATTGCTAATAATGGCAATATGGAGATGGACAGTTCTTGATTACTATGAAAATTCTGTTAGAAGAAAATGCTTTGTTTAGTCCTCAGGATTCTAGCTGTCTGTTATGCAGGAAGTAGATACTTCGTTAGGTTGATGAAAGCTTAATACAAATTTATAATTTAAAATGGAGACTGTAATACATTAACATTAATGTAGTAAAAGGAAAAGAGGTTTCATTTTTTGCTTTGTCACAGAGATAAAATTCTAGCTTAATGCTGACTCACTGAAAAGAGCAACTGTACTTTCTGGACATGGTCTGTGGATATTCACGACTAGCACAGCTGAGTATGAGGCAGCCTTTTGCAAAGTTAAGGCTTTACCTAGAGAGAACTGCATGCCTGTGCTGATTATATAAGGCAGACAAAGTTATATAATGTATACTTTTCATACAAGTTAAAACAGACATGAAATGGTCTCAATGGAGTTCAGTAACAACATGAAAGTTAGACAGACTGAGTGAGCACCTCAGTCTGTCATGTTATGCTTGTGATATTCATTTATAAAGTTTCATGATGTTTAAAAAATAAGGCAATGGTTCTGGTATATTCTTCAGACAGCTTACACAAATCTGGCATTTGCTTCAATTGACCTATAAATTATAGTGTCTTAATTTGCCTATCTATTTACTCAGTCTTTTGTCATACTTATGCTTGGTTTAACCAAGACCACCAAATTATCAGAAATAATGACATACCCTCCATACATTCTGTAATCCATGAAATGGCCCTTTGCAACATCTCAGGAGCTAATAAAATACTAACTGGTAGCATGATTAGTTTTTATCTTCTCGGTGGTATTTTAAATCTGCTAAACACTGAGCTTTCTTTGCCTAGACTATATTTTCAAAAACTCTGCATAACATCTAATGCTGAAACATATTTTGGATTTGGTATGATTGACACAGCTTTTTTTCAAGTGTTAGCAGGGTATTGTGCTCTTTTTTAATTACTTTTGAAGAAGTCTAGATACATTCTGAGTCTTCTCTACCTCACTATAGAGATCACACTATTAACCCACTCAGCAGATTCTGTTTGCTTCACAGTTACTTCATTTTTTGAACTCTTGCTCTGTTGTTTCTCTTAGAGTTATTAGCATTCTTCTAGGTACACGGGCTTTAGAAACAACATCTAGAAGTATTCTAGAATGGTATTCTCCTGGCAAGCAACCTTGCCCAATGGATCATTCTGCATACTTCTGCAAGACATCATTGCTTGAGTCAGTTGCTGTACTTTTCTTATTATTAGTTTCCTTTTTCTGCACTGCATTTTCCACTGAGTGTTTAAACTTTCTGAAAATAATGTCTTAATATTCTGGGAACTGTATGCCTTAGTGACACTGAAAATAAAGGTTTGCTATTGTTTATTCGAACTGAAAAACATTTTTTTTTAAGTTTTTAAATGAATGGTAATACCAAAAGTAAAAAAAACTACCGTTCACAATGTCGAACCAAATGCTCGATGCATTTGACTCGACATTGTTGTCGAAACTACCATGTGATAGCCATATAGGAGCTGATGTAAATTAAACTCCTATACAGCTATCACATTTTTGCAGGGGGGCAAGCTCCCCTGCACCCCCCACAACCCCTACTTATATATTCTAACTCCGAGATCGCACTACAGTGGGGATGTGTATGAATTTCCACTCCCCACTGTACCGTGATCTCCATGCAGATAGTCGATTTCCACTTATGCGAATGCAGTTGTGCATTCGCATAAGTGGAGTCGACTATCTGGTGCAAAACTGCTTGTGCGTTCGACATTCTGCACATTGCAGCCGATAGAATGTCGTTCACACAAACAATAGTAAACCGGAAAAAAATACCCAACCTGTAGACTCTGACACCCTCACAAATGTACAAATGCCTTTGTTTCTGTCTGCTATGTGTTTCATTTGCCATGTTTCACACATGTAAAGTGATACAATGCATTTGGCTTGTCTATAGGTCTGATCCAAAACCACAGTCTGAAATAAAGTAGCATGTTTCTTTTTATTTTATTAAAGTGGAAATTACATTTAACCCACAGGGTTCACTTTGTGCTTTGAGTATATTTGGGAAGTACATGGTGATTTACCAACAGTGCCTCATAACTTCAAAATGTACTCTAGTGTCTAGCTTAAATTTAATATTTTTTTGCAATTAATAATATGTTTTTCAGTCCCCAAATTTCCCTTAGTACAGCATTGCTTTGTATCAGTCTGTATTGGCATCTGTCTGTTTCAGCAAACATATTAACTATTTTAACCTGCACAACATGTACATTCTCTGAAACTCCCTTGTTGTGCTTTACATACTTCTTACAAAGTTGTTTCTGCCACCACATTGCCTATAGTTCTGCAGATCTCCCAACTCTGTTGATAACCACACCTGCTGAGCACAGTTTTATCTTAACTGCATAACATTCCCTGGCTGCCAACCTTAGCATCTCATAGCTCTGCATATCATTATTATTGCTGTTTACTTTTACTCTTTGCTTCATCCTCATTTTATTTATAACCATTTTAATTTTATAAACTCCTACAGATTCAGTTATTTTTTCTGTCTGCCAACTTGAAGTTATGCACAATCTGTCTTTCAGCTTCTCCCATTAGGGGTTACCACAGGGGCTCACCAGTCCGCAGATTGATTGGTAGTGGAGTTTGTACAGAGTCGAGTTGCCAGCCTGGTGCTCAGCCTTCACAGAAGGCACACACACATGCACCTACTGCATGTCTTTAACACTCATTTGACCATAGGGAGGACATGCAGACTCTGCAAAGAAGGCGCTCCAGCCGAGAATCGAACCAGAGAACCTCTTGCTGTGAGGCAACAATGCTAACGTAGTACACAGTCAATTTATCTATACTCATGTCTGATTCTCTCAAACTCTACCTCTTAAATAGAAATTGTAATCCCTCTGACTTTTTTGCCCTGATTAACAAATTGTGAAACGCACCCAATTTGCTATCATTTGCTCATTTTTTTCTAATTAGTGACATAAGCATTAATACTGGTGTGTAGGCCCTGCTTCCTTGTGCAGAATAAATGTTTGAAGAGAGAAAGTCCCCCCCCCCCCCTTAGGACTGCTGTATTCCTTAAATTTCTCTCTTACAACAGATTGTTTGTCTGTCCTCTTCACTAAGTTTAAGAGAACTACATACTTTCCTGGTTTCCTTTCTTATGAAATGTAGAAACATTACATATTGTACATTATCTGGTTTCTATGCATATCCACTCATAGTGAGATACAGCTCAAAAATATCCCACAATACAATATACATTGGTAGCTATAGGGGATTCATTAATAAAGTGAATTAAAATGGTGATAAAATTATTTAGTGAAAACAAAACTGGAAATTGTGGCTCTTACTGGAATCAACACATTTGTAATGGAGAAATGTGAAAACAAACTTGTGTCTTTCCATTACTTGCTGTTGTAAATGTATTTCATCTCCTGTTGAAAATTATCCTCTCTTCAATTTTCCACTGCTTTGTCAATAATTTTAATTATTTTTGATACCATGTAATTTTTCACAAATTGTTGCCATGACTGAGAATTAAAAATAGAGATTAGGGCAATTCATTAACTCTAAACTTTTTACTGAAAATGTCATCAGCCTGAGGCATGACCATGTGACATGTAGTCCTTAAGGTTACTACCATTTCTTAAAACCATAATAACATTAGAATATAAAAGGCTTGTCGTACACCATTGTTGCAGATTTATGCAGCTACTTTGGGGAGTAAAACTGGCTGGGTAATGAATTAATTTCTGCAGCTGGGCTATTAGTTTAAGTACTTCAGCATGGCAAGCAAGCTTTATCCATATTTTTGTCACTAAAAGAAGTATGACTTTTACTATCAGCTCTGAATGACACTGTTAAATGATACTATAGGTATGTGATCTTATTAACAAAATAACCTATCCAGTTGGCCATATAGTGTATTAAGACAAATTGGTTACATCCTCAGCTGAGATGGTCATTATTTTTAAATATAATTTTTTTAGTATATGCTGTATGATGAATAGGGTGGCTTTGAACTGTCAGTGTACGTCAATCTCTTGTCCTCCTGTATCCCTGACTTGGTGAAGAAAGCACTAAAAAGACTCAAGAAACCAAATTTCAGGAGCCCTGACAGAAGTCCTAGCTTACAATTTGTTCCACAAAGGATTGCTTATCTGAACTTCTAGATACACTTTTAACTTTCTTTTAAAGAATGTGTATTTCTTCCAGAAAACTGGAAACAGTTGATGATGGTGAGTACTTATAAGGGTGGAAATAAGAATTGTATTACAAACCAATGACCTGAGAAAAGTAACCAAATATTCATAATAGTAAAATAGTCATAAAAGTCATAAAACTCCAACTTAATAACAAGCAAGAATTCCAGTTGACAATGAAAGTCAGATTTAGCAAGGCAACTGGTTAGCATTCTGTCGAAGGTGTTCCAGAGTTTTAAGGGAAACACAAAAAGGGAAGAAAGTAAAATGAATTCATTTGGAAGATAGGGATATCGGGGAGTCTGGTAATACAGGACCAAATAACCCAAGCAGGATACAGGTTTGCAACAGTTCTTTTGGATATGCAGAAGCAAAATCATGTAATGTCTGATTTGTTAAAACTAAACCCTTGGAGATAATATGAAATCTAACTGGTAAACAATGCAAAGCATGAGGAATATGTAAAATGCAGGAAGAATGTAGTTCATAAGTTAGTAATGTGGCGGCAGCATTCTGTACTAAAAGAGACCGTGCAACCCCAACGTTGCAAAAAAAAAAAAAAAAAAAAAATATATATATATATATATATATATATATATATACACATTCATTTGTGTGAAAGGCATTTGTGCGTTTGCACTATTGTGTGACTTTAAATGCCGACACACAACATATCGAAAAAACAAACTGTCGAAAATGGTAATCTGGAAAACCAGATTAGACCATTTTTGAACTCCAAACATCTCTGAACATCGTTATGCAGGGGAGCAAGCCCCCATGCACCCCCCTGCTTTAATATACAAACTCCGAGATTGCACTACAGTGAGGGAAGAGTTCATTCCCAATCTCCGCTATAGTGTGATCTGCACCTGAAATGCCAAATTTCAATGAGCGACTGCCAATGTGCATTCGCTCATTGGAATTTGCAACACTGTCACTCGACATTCCAGACATCTGAAGGTTGCACTTTTGCACTTTGGTGCATCATACAACCTCCTTTCAAATAAATGAAGGTATACCATATATATATATATATATATATATATATATGTGTTTGTGTCTTTCGGCTTTTCCCGGTTAGGGGTCGCCACAGCGGAACTCCGGTCCGCTAATGATTGGTAGTTGATTTTTACGTGCCGAGTTACCAGCCCTGATGCACAACCTTCAACGAAGGTACGCCCATTCACGCATGTCTCCATGCAGAAGATGCTCTAGCTAAGAATCGAACCAGACAGAGTCTTACTGTGAGGTGACAACGCTACCGCAGCACCACCACCGCGGATATATATATATATATATATATATATATATATATATATATATATATATATAGGGCTACCTGAAAACACTGACATTTCTAAACGCTGACAACGAGAACATCGACACTGAAAGATCGACAACGGAGAAGACCGACAGTTGAAAATCCCGACACTGAGAACACCGACATGTTAAGGTAAGTGTGCGATAGGGACGGACGTTAGGGTCAGGGTGTGGGTAAGGTAAGTGTGTGATAGCGACGGACATTAGGGTAGGGTGCGGGTCAGGTAAGTGTACGATAGTGATGGACTTTAGGTTTATGGGAGGGTTAAGTGAGTTAGGGTTAGGATGCGGGTAAGGTAAGTGTGCGATAGTGACAGACTTGAGGGTTAGGGGTGGATTAAGTGAGGTAGGGTTAGGATGCGGGTAAGGTAAGTGTGCGATAGTGACGGACTTGAGGGTTAGGGGTGGATTAAGTGAAGTAGGGTTAGGATGCGGGTAAGGTAAGTGTGCAATAGTGACGGACCTTAGGGTTAGGGTTTAGGTTAAGGTTAGTGCATAGATAGTTGTGTATATAAGGTTTAGTGTAGGTTTGTAAGGTTTTTGGTGTGCTTGTGTTGTGTGTGTTTTTCAGGAAAGGTATTTGTTTTGTTGATTGTCGGGATTGTGGATTGTCGGGCATGTGAAGTTTTGTGTTTTTGAACTTTCTTTTTTTTTGGTTTTGTCGTGTCGGTTATTTCGTTGTCGGTGTTTTGGCATGTCAGTGTTATCAGGTAGACCCATATATATATATATATATATATATATATATATATATATATAAATATAATGGTGTTATCAGGTAGACCCATATGTGTGTGTGTGTGTATATATATATATATATATATATATATATATATATATATATACATATAAACAAACCCTGAAGAGGCAAGGAAGTGAGAAACAGAACCAAGGTCCTTGTCAGAAAAACATGTTTAATTCTGCAGACATTACTTCAGTAAAAATAAATAAATAAATAAATTACATTTGAATGTAATTTAGAAGTGTTACTGCACATGGTCAAGTCCTACCACAGTGAAATACAGTACTACAATGGACTGTGTCTGTGGCCTACCACAAATGCTAATCAATCATTCGGCAAAACTGGCCTATACTAATTAGTCGTGTGCTCTCTCTTCTCGGAAAATGCCCGCAGTGAGGTAATTACACAGCCGAATCACTTAGAAAATCACTCAGATGCGTAAGTTACCTCAGCTAGTCAAATGCTGCCATCTAGCTATTGTTTTCAACCTCAGAAAAGGTAAGTCAGGGAGTTTAGCGGCAAGGTGTTGGTAGAGTGCATGTGTGTGTGTGTGTGTGTGTGTGTGTGTGTGTGTGTGTGTGTGTGTGTGTGTGTGTGTGTTAGAGTAAATGAGGAGGTTTGCCTATGTCAGTGTGATTCATAGGTTGTCAGTATTGACTACCCCAAAAAAGTGCTAATTTGCATGTGCAGAAATTATGGGCAATACAGAGACATACAAATTAGCCAATAATGAGGTATTTCCTCACTGCAGCTAACATGTCTCTGAATCACATTTTCCATGATTACAGAAACAGCCCCTGTCATGAATTCTGAAATATTAAAGAAGTGTGCTATCAAGGCACAATCTTTGAAATATTGTGGCATTACTAGCCAGCTTTGCCACAAGTAGATGCAGCCAGGTTGTCCATTGAAGTCTATGGTCCAATCCCAGAGGTGATGTCACTATGAGATACTTCAAATTTATTTGGTACTAGGCTTTAAAACAAGTTTTTGGATCTGCAGTAAATAATAGCCCAAATAAATAAGTTCATATGCTTATACTAGGCTAATGACCACCAGGGCCTTTAAAAGCCTAGTTTTTCAACCTAACACAGTTTTGTCCTTGACTTCCTTGGACACCTATATGGTGAGGTATGTTAGTAAAGAGGTGGTTAAGAGTTATGTAGGGTAGGTTAGTTGGGGATTAATATATTTACCATTGACCTCTGTCCATCAAAGATATGGGGCCAGACTGGGGGTAAATTTGTGATTTCCCATCCAGTGATCAATGTTTCTTTTGAATAGGCTCAGGGATGAACTCTGCTTCACATAGATAGGAAACTTATTCCATAGTACATAATTCCTTTGATACACATATTGTTCTCTCTGGCATGCTCTGCTTATGTACCAGCCAAAGTTTAGGTCCTTGGATCTAGTTTTTCTGGTGCTGTTTGTCTTGCAGATGTGCAAGAGATCCATCAAAGATGGAAAAAAGGATGCCTTATATGCTAGGCATTGATCACCTCTCAGTAACCTGTAGGAGACTGAGTACAGAGACAGGGCCTTAAGGAGATCTGTGTAGGATAGGGTATTCATACCTTGCATTTTCCTGTTGATGAACCTTTGAGGGTATTCCAGTGTTGCACGTACCTGGTTAGGTACATGCCAAAGGGAGCATTATACTCACTGATGGGTCTGATAAGGGCTGAGTAGAGTGGCACAATGACTTCCTTGGACCTGGATGCCATATACTTTTTTATGAGCAGGGGGACATAGAATGATTTATTTGGCTATGTCTTGGTCAAAGGCCAGATTATTGTCTACATATATTTCCAGATCTCTAACTATCAGGTCAAATCTTAGAGGTGTTTTATCAATGAAGTAATTAGCTTGGGTGGAGAATTTTGCAAAGGGCACTATAATGCATTTCTTTGTGTTGAATTTTAATCTGTAGCTTTGTCACCAGTCATTTGTTTGTGTTAGACCCTCTTGTAGGATGCTGCTGTCATGGGGGGAATCTATAATAGTTCCCAATTTACAGTCATCTGTGAACTTGGTGAGCCAAAGGTCTTTGACATTAGCCTTTACTGCTGATAAGTAGATGCCACACAGGGGTGGGCCCAACATGGAACCCTGGGGTACTCTGCTGGTGACCAGTCTCCTGTGGATGTAGTCTCACCAGTCTCTACTCCATGGGTCTTATCTGTGAGCCAGTCTGCAATCCAGTGAGTTAAGTAAGGATTTATGCCGAGTTCTGAGAGTTTGTCAAAAATACCTGAGTAGGGTATTATATCAAATTCCTTGTCCAAGTCAAGGTATGCAGTATCCACTGTTTTCCCCTCATCCATAGCATCGGTGACCCTTTCTAAGAAGTCTGCCAGGCTGAACCAGTGTCTATAGGTTGCCAATGTCCTTGTTGATCATTTCCATGATAATTAATTCCATGGCTTTGTGCATCAGACTTGTCAGATTGCCGTGGGTGAAATACCACTACTCTTATCATTCTTTCACTTACCCAGTGAGGCATGGGGGCGAGCCCCAAAGAGGCTCTCGCTTTTGGCTTCAAGCACCTGGGTGTCCAACTGTGACCCGCTCTGGGGACAGTGTCAGGTGGGGAGTTTGACTGGGGTGGTACACCTGTCAAAGAGTAACGCAGGTGTTCTAAGGTGAGCTCAAGGAGGACAGAAATCTCCTGTGGAACAGATGGGCAAAAGCTCACTTGATCTTGATTTTCAGTATGAATACAGACCATGAAAGCGCGGCCTCATGCTCCATCTGGCTTTTTGGATTTTAAGCAGGAGGCGTCAGAAAAGTTACCAGAGGGATAACTGGCTTGTGACAGCCAAATGTTCATAGCGACATTGCTTTTTGATCCTTCAATGTTGGCTCTTCCTATCATTGTGAAGCAGAATTCACCAAGTGTTGGATTGTTCACCCACTAATAGGGAACGTGAGCTGGGTTTAGACCATCGTGAGAGAGGTTAGTTTTACCCTACTAATGATATGTTGTTGCGACAGTAATCCTACTCAGTATAAGAGGAACCACAGGTTCAGACTGATTGGTCTGTAGTTCCCAGGGTGGGTTGATGGTCCACCCTTATGAAGAGGGATGACAGTTGTGGCCTGTTCTGAGTGCCTCAAGTGATCCTGCTAGATCATGTTTTATGCCATTTAGGAGACAGTGTAGAAAGGATTCAATGTGTAGAAAATCTAATTCAGAAAGCACCACAACAGGATAGAGCAATGGGTATCCAAATTAAGGGGAAACCAGTGGAACAGGAAGCAATTGGTCAGGTGTCATATGAAGATATTTTGGAGCCTTCCACAGTAAACCAGTATAAACGTTCACTTGAAGTTGAACAGCAAGCGAGGGAACAGGAAACTGTGGAAACTCAGACACAGTCAATGTTGAGGAGTGATAGGCCAGATAATTCCCATATGACAGAACAATGGATGGCACAGGATGAAATTGAAAAGAATGTGCCACAGGAAGATGCTATAAAACTTTCCAGAGAATGCCCACAGGAAAATAAAAATAAAAAGTGTGCCCTCAGTTTAGAAGAAAATGGGCTATGAGAAGAGTTGCTTAATTTATTAGAGATCGATAGACATATTAAGGTCAATGAAAGAAACAGACTGCAGAAGGTCAACAAAACCAAACAGTCAGAAGTCTGATAAAACAAATAACACAGTAATTAGGACTGTCCATAGAGATCCATGCGATCTAAGAGAAGTAAACAGGATATATTACTGTGCAGCTAAATTAATAACTGATAAAATTCTACCATAAGAGCACAGGGTAGTAGGGAAAGGAAGGGGAGAAACTGAATACCATCATGGAAGTATTGAATAGAGAAAGGTGTAAAGCAATTAAAACAAGACGTGTCACTGTTAGAAGATTATAGAAGAGGGAACAGATCAACAAAAATAGTAAGAAAGATAGACGTAATGAAAGCAATGAGCAGTATTAGAACAGACCAGGATCTATCATCCACTATCACAAATAACAAGCTAAAAGTCTCAGCACAGGTGGAAAAACTTGGAAGATACACAGATAAATATAAAGGAAAAGCACAAAATAAGCAATGTATTGATGACCCAAAAATGTTGTACAGACAGCTGGGAAACAAGGTAAAAGGAATTGAAAGACCACCAAAAAAAGAAGAGATGGATACATTTTGGAAAAGCATTTATGAAGATCCTGTGGAACATAATAAAGATGCTACATGAATTGAAGAAGTAAAAGAAAGAATAAGAAGTTTAATGGTACATGATATGAAATGGGATGAAGTAACAGCCAGAGAGATTGAAACAAAGTTAAGAAAAGCCTCCAATTGGAAACCCCAGGCCTAGATGCAGTACCAAACTTCTGGTTAAAAGTATTAACATCTTTGCACAAAGATTTAACTATGAGTAAGAAATATTTATATGCACACACTGAACAGACACCAACCTGGCTAACTACAGGAAAAACAATGCTCCTACTTAAGAGTGAACCTGCAAGGTACCCTAAAAAATATAGACCAATAACTTGTCTTCTGATGATGTACAAACTATACACAGAAATTGATGCTGACAGAGTTTATTGTCATTTAGAAGAAAACTCAATTATGGCAGTAGAACAAAAGGGCAATAAAAGGAAGTCATATGGAACAAAGGATCATTTGTTGTTAAATAAAGTCATAGTAGAGAATTGTAAAAAGTGGAAGAATCTAAGTACAGCATGGACTGACTACAAAAAAGCATTTGATAGTATCTCACATTCATGGATAAAAGAGTGCTTAAAAATGTTTAAGATGCACCCTATACTGATCGACTACATTACAGTGACCGTAAAACAGTGACAGACCACTTTGCAATTAAGCCATGATAAAGGGGGATATTCCAGAGTGACTCTCTGTCACTATTGTTATTCTGCCTTGCCCTTAACCCATTAAGCTGTCTAGTTAATAGCTTAGACCATGGCTATAATTTGGCTCCTAGAAAACAAAGTGTATAGCCTTATATTCCCTTTGTCGATGATTTAAAACTGTATAGCTCATGAGATCAGGAATTGAAAGTACAACTGCAAGTTGTCAAAACTTTTTCAGATGATATACAAATATCATTTGTTTTTGATAAATGTGTAAAAGCAACCTTTAAAGCAGGAAAACTGCAGCACCTTGAAAACATCAGTTTGGGACAAGATTGTCCTATAAAAGAACTTGAGCAAGAGGGAGTGTATAAATATTTGAGAATTGGTGAAGGATCAACAATAAAACATAAGCAAATGCGAATAAAACTCAGTAAGGAATATTTTAGAAGACTTAAATTAATCCCAAAAACAGCTCTGACATCTAGGAACAAAGTCTAGGCTATAAACGAGTTTGCTCTTCCTGTCCTAACTTACAGTCTTGGAGTGAATGACTGGCCCCAAAATGTGTTGGATAGATTAGATAAGAAAAGAAGAAGGATGCTTCATGCTCACCAAATGATTTATAAACATTAGTGCTTACCAAGATTATATATTCTCCATTCCAAAAGTGGGATGGGCCTCCTTGAAATTGATTACATTTATATCTGCTGACCTCACAAGACCCAAATGTTGTGAAATTTTGAAACATGAGAAATATAAATCTAAGTTGACTTCTTTGCTTAATATAGCAAAACCATATTGGTGTCAAATAGGAATGGAAATCAAACCAGAAGTAGATAAAAATTAGGCAGCAACTGAATTTGCCAAAAAACAAAAGAAAGACTACAAGGTGAAGGACGAGAAGAGAAGGCAACAAATGTGGAAAATGCATAAATATAGTTGCAAGTATAGCAATTTTTTGGGACAACTTCATGTTGATCAGGAATGAATGCAGGAATGGTTAAGGGGAGGCAAATTCAAAGCAAGAGATGAAAGGTTAATATTGGAGGCCCAAGATAGGGGGCTATGTACACTCTGGTTCACAACGTCCATTGAACATGTGGGAGAAACAGACAAATCTAGGTTTTGTAAAACTGAACTGGAAACAGTTGCACACCTTGTTGCTGATTGTGACATACTAATGGCAGAAGGACCGTGTACTTAAAGGCATAATAATGTAGCAAGACTGTTACACTGGAGATTATGCAAACATTATGGTATTGAAGTGGCTGAAAAGTACTGGAAACATGAACCACAAAGCATTATAGAAAATGATGACGTTTACATCACATGAGATCACCCATTACCAACAGTTCAAAAGATAGATGCTTGAAAACTGGATATAGTTGACCATGAAAAGAAGACAACAGTAGCATTGATCATTGAAATCCCCACAGCCAATGACTACAGATTCTCGCATACAAAAAGGCACAAAGTCATAAAATATCAGGATCTGCAGGCAATGAGAGAGAGCAATGTGGAAGAAAGATACACAGACAGTTCCAATATTAGTAGGAGCAACAGGTCTTATTAAAAAGAATCTACAATCGTATTTAGATATGTTACCAATACATGTAAGCCCATAAGAACTGCAGAAGGAGTCATTACTGGGCGCATTGTGGGTGCTGCTAAGAGCACTTTTGGCTGGCATCAAAGATTGACTTAGGAATGGGGTCCATTCTCGTCATGGTATTAGAAACCCAAAAGACTTGGAGAAATTAAAAAAGAGACAACTGAGAATATTTTCAGGTTCCCATTGAAGCAGTGTTTTTGGCTTTAGTGAGTGCTACCAGGACCTGCTCCCTGTTCATAGTTGTGTGTGGGATATGCAAGAAGGAATTTCACAGGGAGGTAGTGGGGACGAAGTTAGAGTTAAATTTATCAGCCAGTAGATTCACTATGTCACCCTGGTCAGTGAAAGTTGTACCATTTACCACCAGTTTTGCACACTGCTGAGTGTTACCTTCAAGATTCCTGGCATAGCTGAAGAAGGCCTTGTGATTGTTCTTAGTCTGGGAGGCTATTCTGACCTCATAATTGGTCTTTTTGGATTTTATTAGACCTCTTAGTTTCCTTTTTAGTTGAATCAGAGAGCTCTTGTCTGTATGAGAGTTTGTCTTTGATTTTGGCCATGATTTATGTTTTTTTCCTTTTGTTATACACCCTGTTAAGGCAAAGATTCCACCAATTGGGTTTGTCTTTGGTGTTAGATCTGGGCTTACTTCTGGTAGGTATGGCAGCATCAATGCAGCCATTTACATTTGCACAGGGTTTCTGTAAATAATTATGCATGCATAACAATGTTCTTGGAGTTTGCCACAAATTTTAACAAACTCACTTAATAGGATGTAGTTTGCTTTAGAATATTTCTTAACTGTTATGGGTTTAGTTGGGTATTCCAGGTTGATTTTTATTTTGAGGGAGACTGCTTTGTAGTCTGACCTCACTAATGTGGATGTAATGGGGGGGGGGGTGCAATTCTCTCCCATGTTAGTTATACCAAGCCTAATACGTTTGATCCTCTGGTTGGAGTGCACAGTATCTGGTCCAGAGTGTTTGCGTTGATGAAGTCCAGGAAATAAGGACAAAATGCATTGCAGCACTTAAGTCTTTAGATGTCATGATGTAGCTGTAAAGTGTGACAACGCACTTTAAGTGGAAACAGTAATATAAGTAACTGGAAAGCTGATTTGATGGTAGTAATGGTCTGAAAGGAATGCTCTGATATTATGCTTGTTTCTTACTGCACTCCTTCAATTTTTTAATGTTATACTTCATTTGCTTGCTTTAGTAAAACTGTATTCTGGTTCTGATGCTACGATTCATGCTCCTTTCTGTGTTTTGATGATCCCTTGTCTGAGAATTAGTTCCGGCTGATCACCTGTTCTTCAGTGGGAGGTGTAATGTGGTATTAAGCACCATTCTGGACTTCTTCTATCTCAAGCCTTTGACATCTGCTTAACATTTTATAAGTAAGAAGGTTATTTAGAAATGCAGCAATTATCTTAGGCTTCATTGTTGCAAGTATTGAACTCAGAGTCTTCTGATTATTCTGCTGTCAAAAAGGCCTTGAAATATCTTTTAATACTGGGCCATCTTTCTTTCTGTAAAGGAACTGTAGCAGCAGATATGTTTCTGCAGATGCATAACAAAATTATCTATGTACATACTCATGACAAATAGTATTATGTTACATATAACTGCAACAACATAAACCTAAAGCTTATTCCTTTGTGCCAAATGTCAGCTTGCTTTTTAGGCAAGAGAATATGAGATGCCATGAAACTGATGAATAGTGCTTTCCCCCAGTTTTGTTAATGAATTGGGGATGTCAACTCCCTCTCAAAAATATAACATTTGTAGGAGACATTTTCAACTATGGATGTTGCAGGACTTATTGTAGTTGGCCTAAGGAACAAGCTTGACTCTTTCAATCCCAGCTCTCCAGGAGCCTATGTTGCATTTAAAAAAGACCCAATCTGATTTAAATGCCTCAAGTATATATGCTTTTTACGGGTCTATATAAGAACATCGAAAGTTTAATGGCTCGAATAACTAAAGGTCGACCTTTAATGATCGAACCATTACAATTTTGAATGTTCAGAAAAAATAAGTAAAAAAAAAAGAAAATCTAAAGTGTGTAGGCAGGGGGGCAAGCCCCGCTGCACCTCCTACACCCCCCGTTACTTAAATATGCCAACTCCAAGACTGCACTACATTGAAGTAAATGGAAATCTCCCCTTACAGAGATTTCCATTTACCAGTTTGACGTTCTGCACTTTCACTATTCTTGTGTCGACAATGTCAGATTCAACATTGTCGGCTTTCAAGAATATAATAGGTAACCGCTTTTTACCACCAGTTCTGGTTGTAAAGTACTTTCTTTCTTTCTCTCCCTCTGTCTGTGTCTGTTTGTCTGTCTGTCTGTCTCTTTCTGTGCAAAAAAGTGATTTCTCATACAAGTCTGTCATAAAGTGTGCTCTCTTGATCTGCTAGCTATCTCCTCTCTTCCATGACCTACACTTCATTTTCAATGATTTCAACTAGTTTCTTTTCAATGTCTTATTCATGCATATCTTGTCACCTCAAACCTTCTTGTTTGAAGCAAAAAAGGAAGAGGTCTCCTAACATCAACTCATATAAGCTTCAGTCCATGTCACTTCTCTCAGCACCCTCTTCAGCTTTGTGATTTCTCTTTTCCTGACATGTGGTCTCACTAGTGTCTGAAAAACAGACATTATTAGTTTCATATCCCTCAGTTCCATACTTCATAGCATACAATTCACTTTGACTTCTGCCACTTCAAAATTTACTTAGTGGGTTAGTTTTGCTGTAAGATAATTGTTTGGGTGCTTCTGTTCTCTTTTTTTCACCCTTCATCCTTCAAAGGTATCCTGTTTTCTGTGTTGTCCTCGCAGGGGCATAGCCATGTACTTGAAAAGAATAAGATAATGCCACCACCTCTTAGAACACAGTTCCAGTTCCTTACAATCTCTGGCTTGCCCCTTCATTTATTACTGCCCCCAACCATGATGGCATTTGCGAAAAGACTGATTCAGTTTTTGTACTTTGCATGAGCTCTCAGAGAAACATTCTGTATAAGGACAGAGCTAGAATTTAACCGTTTAAAAAACATTTTGCACTTTTTGAGGTGACTCTTCCATAACACCCACTGACAATAGATATCTGTTTCTTGGTCTCTAACACGTTTTGTTGCTATCTTCACAGTTTCCTTTCGTAGCTTTGTAAGAACAAGTGCAAGACCATGCCATGTGTCTGAAACCCAGATAGCTTACATTGACAAAGGTATCCCTGTCATCTCTATTCTGATCCAGCACTAGAACTAAATCAGTTAACCCTGACAAAATGTTCTCACTGATAATCTATGCTTAAACACATTAAAATGGTTATTCCCTAGACACCTTGTAAGCCTTGGCATTAGCAGCACTTCTGTTATTTTGCCACAACTGAGGTCAGAAAACATGGCCTATTTCCTGGTCAACTCTTTGTTCCAGCCTTGTAGAATCGTACTTGTACTGCTTAGTTTCTGCCAGGAGGGACCAACCTTTCTTAAGAAACTTTTTGAAAAGATGTAATAAAGCTTCTAGAAACAAGTAACCCTTTTTAGGTTTAATAGTGGGAATATTGGAACAAAACTAGGCAAGCAATCACATGAACCACAAAATGTTTTATATATACTGTTACGAGAACACACTTAAAAGCTGTTATCTCCATATACTAGCATCTAATAATACCCACCTCCCAAAGTGAGCAGGGCCATACATGATAACTCTGGTGTAAATGTATGTCACCTGGTCCTTGTGGTTTATCCTCGTCTGTCCTACTAAAGCATTTTCCACCTGTCCAGAAATGATGTTCCCATTTGTCCATCCTACCATTTCTATTGACCATTGGTACAGCCTGGTACCCCCTTCTCATAGCTCTCAACCTCTTAGCACAAAAAATCTGGACAAAACCCAAAATAAAGGGGAGACAATGTCCCGAAAATGACAAATTTTAAATATTGCTGTTATAAACTTAGAAAGTTGCTAGAATAAAAGGTCTTGTGTTGTCATACATTTTCTAAAGGATATGAAGTATAAGACTCAAATGCCTGATATTATTTAGTGTATTTAGTCCTCACTGATTTGACACAAAAATTCAGAAAACACACATTTTATGAGGGATAGACCAAAAAAAATAAGAGGTAAAAATCTGGCCATTCTGTGAAAATCTGGACAGTTGATAGGTATGCCACTTCTCCTTTTCTGGTGAGCACCAATGAAAAATGTTTAGTATTCTCACCTGTACTTTGGGCTACTTATACATTTGTCCCTTCCAACCTGGTTTCTCAGTCTCCCTTCCTGCCTTCTTCCTCTTTCATATGTACCTGAAAAATAACTTATTTCTTGCCCTAATGCTCACAGCAAAAGTTGTCTCCATCTCTTCTTTTACATTTTTATTATATTTTGTTGTACCCTCCCTAGGAATCTCCACAAGCCCTTACCTATTATGCTGCCATTGTTCATCTGTCATTGCAATTTTCCCATTTTCTCTTAAAAATGCATTCATCACTTTAGTTATCCATATTGGTTTGCATCTTCTTTTGTCTTGGTTACCCTTGTTAACTCCTTTTCAGTACATACATAGTGTCCCCTGTCGTGGAAATGATAATAGTAAGAAATAACACTCTGGCATTATAAGAAAAGCAGATGACATTGTATTCTCTAATAACCAACAATAATTTATTTTCCTGTCTGCAAATAGGAAAGCACAAATTTAGAACTGTTATGTATGTCAGTTTGAAAGAACACTTAACTAGCAGTCTGAACCTTTGACATTTTATGGCCAATTGTAGCAGGTTGGGCTTATGTTATATTACAATTTTCTGATTATTACAGAGATGGCACTTAATTTTAATTGACTATGCATATTTTTTCTAAGAAATGACAAACATTTTATTATTGTACATCAAAGGCCAAATTCAATAAAGCCTACACTAAGTGTACACTAAGTGCACACGAAATGTATTCAAGAACGTTCTTATCACATTTTTTGTGTTTTCAAGTCAATCAGAAAGATTAGACTAAGTGTACATGTAGTCTACACTTTGTAGCAACTTTTATGAATCCCTGTCAATATTTAAAGCTACAAGAACATTAGTAGGAAAGCTAAAATTAAGAGGAAGAAGATGTGAGTTATGTCTGTGTTGTTTATTCACTTAGAACAATGTACACATAGTGTGCACTTATTGTAGGAATTATTGAATCCCAGGGCAAATGTTTTTAATGTTTTGAACAATTTGTCTTAGATAAGCTGTATCTAAAATAACAAATGCATGATACAGTCTAGAAGTGCATGTTTAGCAAAACAATACAGTATATGATGACACATCTGGCCACTTAGAAACACTGAAATTGCATCTAAGACAAATTACAGAGTACATATGTAAGCATGTACCATTATTAAAGAAATCAGCTCTATTTTTCAAGTCACAAAACATTACTTATACGTGATCTTAACGAACAGCATTATATAAAAGATATATTTAGTGATCTGTCGCTGCTCATTATTTCCCTTTGGTCATGGAAATTGTATTATCACAAACAGGTCTTCTAGGGGCGTGGCCAAAATGTTTAACCAAGAACAGGAAATGGTGAAAGCTCTCTGACTGAAAACTTTTCTCCAACAGAAAATATAATAAAAAAATAAAATTTGGAGATACTTGTTAGCTAATTTTATTCACTAATAGTCAGAGAAAAGATTTTACATCTCTAGGTTCTTCAAAAGCTATAATTTTTCTGTCAGAATTTCAACTGCTTGGTTAAGAGAGAAGAGACTTCAACATGAGTCACTCAAGAAATGGTATTCATGATTCTTGTATTAAGAAAAGCATGCAGTCATTAATATCTAGTATGCAGCATTACTTAAAATAGATAAACGGGATATCAAACTAGAAAGTTTCAAAGTAGAGCCCAGAAAGAAGTTGGAACAGTTAAGTGCACAAATCAGTAACATGGAATAAGCTTTAAATGATCATGAAGGGAGTATAACTAAAGGCGAGTCTCAGATTGAATTTCTTTTAAAACAAAATAATTGGCTTATAGAAAAAAGTTGATGATTTAGAAAACAGACTGAGATGAAGTAACATTAGAATGTATGGTATACCCGAAAACTATGAGAGAAACAGTATAATAAACTTCTCATCAACCTGGCTACATAAAACATTAAATCTACCTGAACCTTTATCTTTCGGAATTTAAAGAACATATAGATCCCGGAGAATACCTTTGAAGAAGGGAAACTCACCACCATGTTCAGTTTTAATTGAGTGCATGTCTAGCTTATAAAAAGATCAAATATTAAAAACAGGGGTCTACTTTAGGACTTGGAAGCTTAATAGCTCGAATGCATATGGATCGAACCATATGGATCAAACTATTAAATAATTGAAGTACAAAAAAAAAAATACACACAAAAAAAGAAATTAAACTAGTGTAGGCAGAGGGGCAAGCCCCCCCGTACCCTTCAAACCCCCCCCGCTACTTAAATATACCATCTACGAGATCGCACTACATTGAAGTAAATGGAAATCTCCACCTACGGAGATTTCCGTTTACATTTTCTATGTTTTGTGCTTTCAGTGTACTCATGTTGAGAATATCGTATTTGATATTCTCGGACTTCGAGCACATAAAGCAGACCCTAAAAGCAGCATGGTCTGGCCCACCTAGTAAAATAGATGAACATGTAGTCAGATTTGACAATGATTATTCTAGTAAAGTAATGTGCAAAAAGAAAACTGTATTTACCACTGACCAAGGAACTTAAAAATAACAATATTAAAGCCACTTTGCAGTGTCCTGCAAAGATCAAACTTTTCTTTCTGAAGAAACCAATATATTTAGCATGATAGAGGAGGCATCCACTATTGTAAATAGCAATAAAATCCTTAATAATACTGAAGAAATGGAGTGGAACAGTATATCCCTCAAGCAACAGAGTGAACTGAATTCCTGGAAAACTGCTTCTAAAATTAAAAAGCTTAAAACACCTCCGGGAAACTAACCACTTGGCTACCACTAACAAAAATAAATAAATAAATAACTACACAAATAAAACCCACTGAAGTGGGGGCTTCACCCTCACAACCCCTGAGTTAAATATTCCAACTCCAAGATTGCACTACAGTAGAGAAAAGAGCAAAGGTCATCAGTGGTGGCCAAGTTGTTAGTTTCCAGGAGGTGAAATTTGCCATTCTGGGAGTTCGCTGTTTTGAATGTTTTGCTGTTGTCATTTCGCTGTTAAGTGAGTCGATGTTTTGGTTCTTCAATTATTATAAGGGGAACCATATATATATATATATATATATATATATATATATATATATATATATATATAGTTAAAATTGTTTGTAATACCAAAACTAATAAGAAGAATAAACATCTTATGAATAATATGCAAATACACAAGGAATGAAATATTTAATATGTAAGATTAATAATAAAAGAGCAGTATCAGTAGGTTAAGAAATATATGCACATACTATAATCATTAATAGTGAACTGATGATTAAAAACAACTTTGATAGTAGATTTTAGAAATACAAGATATATAGAACAAGTTAGAATATTAGTGAAAAAATAAGACAGAAAAATATGTTTTAATAACAAACTACTTTTAAGAAAGATGTCTATTACAAATAGAGGCTTTCTGACCTTTCTGCTATCTGAAGCACAGAAGCAAGCACAAATAATGACTCCAATTGTTATAAGGAATTCAGTCTGAGGTTATAAAACTATAAGTAATAATGAGCACACTATACAATCTTTAATAAACTAGCTGAACCAACTTGTCCTGTGTCATAAGATATGTAGCTCTGGGCACTCAAATGTATTATAAAATTACTTTTTAAGTAAGACTGTGATCAGAAAACATATTTCAAACACACCCCTTTATGATTTTCCATAATTTCTCTGTTTTCCAGGTCTACATAAATCCTTGTTGCAATCACAATGATATTGCCATCATTTCCACTATAGGTTCAAGTCCTGGTCTTTATTGTACCTTTTGTCTTCTTCTGTGTTGATATTGTAAACAAAACTTATACCAAATTGCTGTTGACTATTAAATGCATGACTTAAAGATCTTTCACCTAATTCCAAAAATATTTGTTTTTTTTTTCTGGTTCCAGTTGATACTTATTGCACAAACTTCTGAGTCAAATGCCCTCAAGTCCTTCCCTTATGTATAGGGCCACACCTTCTTCAGCCTTGCTTACATGCTACTCTTAAAAACTCTGTTTGGTGGTGTCAACATCTGTCAACACTCCTGTTATTGACACTGAAGTTATCCCAGCCACAGTCTCCTCATTCTGTACCATATGCACCTCCAGCTCATCTGTATTCCTTTCCAATGCTAATAGCTAACTTAAATAATTTACTCATCTCTCTTTTTAAGTCTCTCACTCCCTTTTCCTTTTTAGTTTCATCTACTTCTCAGATCTTGGGTTCTGTTCCTTTTCCATCCTTTCATGTAGTAGTCTTCTGTTGATTATCTTTTTCCTTATATTTCACTGGTACCTTCTTCCTTTATCTACCTTTATGCACTGTTCACCTTTTTTGTCTACCCAATTTCCAGTGGTTCCTTTCTCAACCATCATCGCTTTCATCATGTGTTGCTAATTACACAGACCACCGTCATCATTTTTCTTGCGATTTCCCATCTAGCCAGTCATATTTCTTGCTTTTTGATTACTTTATCCTGTGTTTTCTGTCCCATCCTACTGCCCTTCTGACCTCCTGAATTACTTCCCCTGCTCCTTTTCGAATTGTTTCCCATCCTGACTTTTTCTGCTGTACATGAAGACTTGCTGCTGCAGTCCTATTCATCTTTACATTTCATTTAAAGGCACAGTCACCCTAAGGTACCTTCCTTTCACTTTACTTGAGCAGACTAGTTCACAAAAAGATTCCCTACTGATAAAACCCTTACTCATCCTTCACTGTGTATCACTCCCCAGATTTCACTGTCCCTAGCTATTTACATAACTCTCTGAATCAGCAGTTAAACAAATGTTTATTCAGATATCGCAGAATGTTACTGCAAATTAGTTTATCCATTTCTTTTAGGCCAACGATTATGTTATTTCTTAAATATTTTATGTGACTTTCTTGTACCTAACTTCTTGAGACTATCCCATGTTATATCAGGGTTCATTTTTGGATGGCAAAATATTTCTTACACAATAAATATTAAGTTTTGCTGACAGGTTTATTACATATAAAACACACCACAGATAAGTGAATTTCATAGGTTTGACAGATAAGGACATCAAAGGATGCTAAGAAAATGTTGTAACTGTTCTATAATGTGCATGGAAATCTCTTCACCATATGTCAGAAGGCTGTATGGAATAATAGACAGGAAATTTATTCCCACCCAAACAGTGAAGACAATGGAGAGAAACATGGTCTAACACATTTCAATACATTTAGCTTATTGCAGTCTGCCTACTGTTCTTATATCAAAAAGGTTTAGAGCAAACTGTCCTTGGTAACTATATAAACTGTATTAGAGAATGAAAAAGATGGAGAATGAAAAAAAATGTTTCCAGTAAACAGTGTCAGGGACTTCTACAACACCTAAAGATAGGAAGGCTTAAGGGGTGCCTGCAAATACACAGGTGAACACACACACTCACACACACACACACACACACACACACACACACACGCACGCACGCACGCACACGCACACACACACACACACACACACACACACACACACACACACACACACACACACACACACACACACACACACACAAACTTCCAGAGTTAGCTGGCAATGTTCTTCAGCACTACAGCATTCTGTCCTGGCTCTTGGTAGTAAACTGTTGCAACCCCAGATTTCCATGACAGGGACCACTCCGGTCACTTTTTCACAATTGTTAATAAACCATATAATTATAAGTTCAAATGATGAGTGTTCAGAACATTCTGGCCAATAGAGGAAGATACGATAGTCAATAAATGTATGAATAAATGATTTATCACAAGCTCTTTGAAAGTGAATAAATAATATTTTACCTAGAAAAGAATGTGTTAAGCAATATACTTAACAGTTAAGCAAACACGCAGTAATAATAACCCTAAAAATAGAAACAAATGAATATCTGTTTTTAACAGAATGTTTCAAAAAACAGCCTAACTACAGGTAGTCTTCCCTACCTAAGTTTTTGAACTAAAAGAATTTCTGGATCTTAAACTAAAAGTATCTGAATTTCTAGGCAGAGAGACATGAAGGCTAAAAATGGCATTCACTTGTCACAAGCTTTCTCATTTCTCATGAATCTTTCTCATTCTATTTCAGCTGTGTTTTTTACATTATCTTCATACAGAAACTATATATGTAACCAAAAAGCTTTTTTCATATTTAAACATTAGTGACATTATTTACTTGTTTTTGGTTCAGTAATCTCTTTCAAAAATCTTCCAAATTGCATTTTATGGCCCTTATATTTTTGCTTGGAAACAGATGGAAACTATAATTATTGGACAGCTCAATTATATTTTCATATAGTATGTATAATAGATGTGATTTCCAGAAAAAGGAAGGAAGTTATACTTTAAATTTCAATTACAAATTCCAGTTTTTCTTTTTATCTTCATAGAAAAATGTTACAAGTTCTCACTTAAGTTCGTGTCACAGAAAACAGATATAGTGCTGATTAAAACATGTATTTTCAGTTTATCTGCTGCAGGTTTTATCAGACTTAAGTAGAGTTCACATTTCTGCTATATTCTGATTCAGAAAACAGAAGGGCATATATATATATATAGATATTGTATATATATATTCCAGCAGAAAAGATGGAATAGTAATCTGCAGCTGGGATAAAAGTTTTAAACATCTAGAAAATAAGCAGGAAAAACTACAATCAAATTCAAAGAAGGCAATTGGAGGCATGTGATTTTTTTTGCAATTTTATGCCAGTTCTAAAGTAAATATGAAAAGTGTAATTGGATGTAAGAGTATCACAGGATAATGCAACTGTAGGTACATACGGTCATAGGAATTACAAAATCACTTTTATCTCCCATTTCCAGAACAGCAAAGCAGACCGGATAAGAATTTGTGAATGTCCATCCTGTTGTCAAGGTTGATCTTGAAGAATACAAATATGTCACTTTGTTTTATACATGAAAGCAAATTGCTTCAGAGATGGGGTAAATGTTATATAATATATTTGTCTGCCCAGCATATCAAGTGATAGTAGCGCTGTTGTCTTTAAAACAGGATTGCATTGCTAATGGTGTGGAATGATAACCAATCTCCTCATATGAGTCGATAGAAAGCAATGCATAGGATTAGGGTTTCATACATAACTTTGTGGCTAAGGGTCTTTAAACCAATAATCTTTTCAGTTAGAAACCTCCAGGTCCTTTCAGATTACATGATGTGTCCTGATAGATACATACCAAAGGGGCATTATACTGTACCTTTATAAGGGACATTATAATATACCATCTGATCAGAGCTGAGTAGAGATGGAGAACATTTTTTCTGACATGAATGACATGCCTTAAGATATCAGATGAGGTAGATAGAAAAATTACTTGACTACTAATGTAACATGATAGTTGAAAGATAGGGAATTGACTAAGGGAACATAGATCACTAAATATGGTGGTCTTGTGGAGCGGAGTACTAGCAATATTGATAGTTTTAGGTGAGAGTTGTTTTTCAAATGTGACAATACTGCACTTTTTTCAACTAAGTTTTAACTCTTTCTCTATACCACATTGGTTTGAAAGGTTTAGTTCTTGCTAAAGTGTTTCTGTGTCAAAGGCCCATCGAACAATTGCATCAAGCTTCTAGTTATCAGCAAATTTAATTAGCCAAAAGTTTGACTTCAAGGTTTTGAGGACAGAAGAACAAATATCAAAAAGTGTATGTCCTAGCATTGATTCTTGAAGTATACCACTAGTTACCTTATTGCTTTCTGAGTTTACCTCTCAACTGTCCAGAGTTTCACAGAATGTCCAGATTTTTGCCTCATTTTTTGGTCTGTTTCTCACAAAATTGTGGTTTTCTGGCAACTCATTGTGGACTTAAGTCAGAAATAATGGCCCAGATTTGAGTTACAGACTTCATATCCTTCAGAAAATGCATGCTAATGTAAACCTTGTTATTATACAATTCTTCCTCTAAAACGTGCATGCTGATTGGCCAGCCCAACCAGCGTGCCCGTTGTAAATCCCTCAATATACTAACGGAAAAAGGTCCGGTTGCCCAGACTTTTTCCGTTAGTATAAAACACTGTCTCGCTATGTTAAAAGAGTTTAACATAGCGACACAGGTTTAAAAAAAGCAACGCAGATCTCCGTTGCTTTTTTAAAGCTGTCTCGCTATGTTAAACTCCTTTAACATAGCGACACAGTGTGTAAAAAGCAACGGAGATCTTGCGATCTCCATTGCTTTTTTTTTAAATCTGTCTCGCTATGTTAAATGGGTTTAACATAGCGAGACAGCTTTAAAATAAGCAACTGAGATCTCCGCTACTTATTTTAAAGCTGTCTCGCTATGTTAAACTCATTTAACATAGCGAGACAGTAAAAAGCAACGGAGATCTTGCGTTCTCCGTTGCTTTTGCCCACAGCTCTGATGTACTGCGTAGGCATGCGCAGTACATCAGAACTGCCGCGGAATACCAGACAGCTGCGGAAGGGCAGCAAAGAGGCATTATACAATGCCATTATTTAAGAAAAGTAATTATTTCTTTTCTTAAATAATGTCATTAGATATAATAATAACCCACTTCTGGGTGTGGGTAATGCGGGATTTAACCACGGTTGTCTTTGTTTGGTCCCTCGGGCTTCACCCTCGGGACCAAACCACGCCAACCGTGGTTAAATCCCGCATTACCCACACCCAGGAGTGGGTTATTGCTATATTCTATCAACTTTCTAAGTTTGTAAGAGCAATATTTAAAGTGTCCCTATTTTTGCCCCCCCCCCCATTATTTGTGGCTTTGTCCAGATTTTTTTGCTCCAAGAGATTGAGAGGTATGTTTCTGAGACAACAACTGCTGCCTTTATGTGGGATATATCTTTCAGCCAGTTTGTTATACACCTTACCACATAATAGTACACATTATGGTATTTTAGCATATTATCAAGACAAGCATGGTGCACGGGGCTAATTTTTTTTTAGCTCCAAATCCACTGTATGGACTGTATAACCACTACCCACTGCCTTCATGCCTTTTAGATAAAGTTTACCAAAATGAGTAGAAATGACCTACCCTTGAGAAAACCAAACTGTTGATGGTATAGTGTTATGTGTGTTTTTGGTAATGTAGTTTAAGAAGACAGAAATGGTGTATTTCATAGCTTTACAGATTAGTCTAATAAAGCTAATGGTTCTATACTTTTTGGTGTCTGTGATAAGGTCCCCTTTTGGTGGATTACCACAACAGCAATGGCCCATGTTTCAGGGACATAATCTATGATTAAGCTTAAACTAGAGTTCAGGAGAGGTTCTGTTAGGGCATGCTTGGTACTATTAATAAGGCATCCAGGTATATTATGAGCCCCTAAGATGTGGTATTTTTAGGTTTTGAGAGAATATTTAGAACATGTTCAGTGGTGATCTTTGGAGCCAAGTGGCACAGGGATTTGTCTAACTTTGATGACAGTTTTTGGCTCATACTAAATTTGCCTGTCAATATATTAGCTATATCCTTTGATCCAGAGTGTGTGATGGTATTTTGGATTAGATCAGAGTATTTCTAGGAGTTATTTCTTAAAACCCTAACATAATTAATTGGTTAATTGGTAGTGACAGTGGTTAGATAGGTAACACACTCATCTTTGGTGCTAGAAGATTGGAAGACTATTGGTTCTATTTCCACACCATATACATGGAATCATTTTCTAATAGTGACACTTCAGTGCAGTGCAAAATGGGGGAGGGGGGGGGGCTGCAGTGAGTGCGGCCTACTTTTGTAGGAGATTCTAAACCGAGGCTTCATCTACCTTAGTTGGTATAACTCAGTTGCATATAAAATATCCCACAACACTTATTACAAAAAATAGATATACTTTGTTACAAAAATTTAAAAAAATGAAAGCATGCAAAAAATAAAGCAAGAAAGTGAGTACACAATCACGTATCAAAACAGTGTGTATATAACACAACAGCAAAATAAAGAAAATGAGAATATAAGAAAATACTATTTTATCTTCCCTAATCTTTCATCCAAAGCCAACACTGTATTTTTAACTCGTTCTTATCCCATGTCTTATTACACAAAACGTCTTCAGTCCTACATTTTCAAAGAAAGGACACTATAGTCAGTCCAAAAAGTCTTTGATATGAAAAGGACCAGAAACATATGTCCCATACAGAATGCACTGCAAAGTCACAGAAGTTAGTTGAGGAATATGCAACACACAAGAATCAAAAGGCTGAAAATCTTTTAGTTTACAATAGTATAAAAGACATGTTGTAAAGTTTCCTCCACATGACACAAAGCGCATAATGTTCTGCAAATTGTTTATATTTCATATCTGTCTTAACAGGTAATTTACCTAAAAGCATACATCATAAAAAATCATCTAATTCCCACACATTACTGAATAATTTGTGTCTATGAAAAAGAGCTTTCTTTGTATCAGTACACAAAGAAACCCATGGATAAACATAAAAATAATTGCTCCCAAACAATAATGTTCTACGATCACTAAATAATGGAACATTATGCTTCCATAACTTAATTTTCCTATAATATTCCAAAACATAATTCTCCACCATTTCTATACATTTCTTTGTATTCAAACAACATTTCCAAATATATATGTGTGTGTGTGTGCGTGCGTGTGTATGTGTGTGTGTGTGTGTGTGTGTGTGTGTGTTTGTGTGTGTGTGTGTGTGTGTTTGTGTGTGTGTGTGTGTGTGTGTATTCCAATAAAGATGTCCCAAAGTAAAAAAAGGAGCAATATACATTTACTAGACAAGATTTACATTTTACAAAAAAAAATTCTGAGTCTAGCCTGATGACATATTTAATGTCTAAAAATCAAAAATCAATCTGACCTACAGAAATTCAGACAAACTCCACAATCAAGTTAAAAAACAAGTAACCAAAGACAAAAAAGAATACTACCTAAAATTCCAGTCTAATAACAATAATAATACCACAAAATTATGGACAGCCATTTCCTCACTTCTAAATCCAGGCACAAAAAACAGTCCAAGTCTTTTTCCTGATAAAAGTCACCCAGAAATAGTCAGTCTATTTAACACCCATTTCATCAACACCATATCAAATATTACAACTAACTTTCCCCAGCATCACGCTGCCATGATTTCTACACCTACTGCACATTCAGCAGCTCCCACCTCAACTAAAATTCTCCCTCCTCATCAATACTCAACTGTTCTTATTGTACCACCCATTCCACACCCTCCTTTACTCTAAAATCCATTCCCGCTACTACCATAGAAAGACTACTCCTCAAACTCAGAAATAGCTCTAATGTAGCGGATGATCTGCCCACAGAATATCTAAGACTTGGCATGGCTGCAATTGCTTACCCCATTAGTATACTTATAAATAGATTCATACTCAAATCCTATTGTCCCCAAAACCTGGAAAATAGCATTTATTCTACCTATCCACAAAGACGGCAACTCCACAGATCTCTCCAACTACTGACCTATTGCTATTCTTTCTCTTGTCTCCAATATTCTAGAAAAATAAGTTCAACTTCCTGACTTTCTTGTCAGCAACCAAATGCTATCACCTATACAGCATGGCTTTAGACCGGGTCATAGCACAATGATCGCTTTGAATTCTTTCATGGACATAGTCAACAAAGCTAGAGACTCTGGCAAAACTGTCTCTTCACTATCTTTAGACCTTTCAACGCCCTTTGATACAGTTTCTCATCCACTTCTTCTACAGCAGTTCTCTCAAACTGGACTCTCCTCTTCTTTTAACTGGTTCTCAAGCTATCAAACAGACAACAAGCTGTTAAATGGAATTCTTCCTTCTCTTCATATCTGCTCAGCTCTGCCAGTGTTCCCCAGGGCTCTATATTAAGGCCCTTTTATTTGTATCTTTATTAATAATTTACACACCACTTTCAGTCAGGGCTCTCTTACTCAATACTCAGATGGTTCTAGTGATACTATCTTTTGCTCTGCTGACTCTATATCCGACTTCCAGCATATTACTCAAATCACCTTTACCTCTATGGAAAATTGGCTTGCAAAAATTACCTGTTACTCAATCCTAACAAAACCAAGATAATTCTATTCAACCCTAAGAAAAAAAAATACTCTTAAACAAAAAACAATTCACAATACTCTCTCAGAGCAAAACAACAACTGAAGTGGTTTCCTACACCAAACCACTAAGGGTAATAATACATGAACACCTAAAATCTGACCTACATATTCAACAAAACATTAACAAAACTCTCCAAAAACCTGGCATTCTGTATAGGCACAAACACTTTCTTAGCCCTTCCAGTAAAAAAAATCTTAGCTATCACATATCTGCTTCCTTCTCTCACCTGTGGTGCTGCATTACTCACCAATTTACTATCTACCCTAAAATCAAAACTTGAAATGTGTTACAACAAGTTTCACTAGGTTCGCTACTAATGCACTATATTCCACCCATCATTGTACAGCATTACCCTCTCTTAACTTGCTGGAACTGCCACACTATCTCTCCTACTTGCAATTAACAGCTGCACATAACATTGTATACAAACTTTCAGAATATCCCACCCTTGCCTTGCTTTTCACCAACTACCTTCCCAAAAGATCTCTTAGATCTGAAAATCAACATCTATTACAGATACACAAACCTAGCCTACTTGTGGGCCAACTTCTAAACTCCTGTCCGGTAGCTAGAACCTGGAATAATCTTCCTTTTACACTTAAATCCATCCAAAGCATTCCATCTTTTAAAGCTTCCTTATATAATTGCATCTCTTCTATCTGGATCTGCAAGACATGACCACCTCTATTTACAGAGCTCCTCTTACACTAAATATTCAGTTTGTCTCCACTTTTACCCTATATGTGATATCTGCATTGTAAATTACCTGCTACAAGCTGACTACCTTATGCTTAACATTAATCACTATTTGTGATTCTCACTCTGTAATATTAGTTTGAATTAATTGTACTAACTGATATGTCTCTAAATTTTACCTTAATTTCTATCAATTGTTAATTTGCCTGACACTGAATGTATTTTGTGAATTTCTCCAAATGATCAATTTTCATCTAGGTATATAAGTACACCTTGGAAGTTACCTTGCTTGCTATGGAATTTGTTTGTGGAAATCTTTCTAATTGCTCAAGATTATTCTATGTACTTGTATTTTTGGAGCTTTTCTCTCCTGGCCTCCACTGAAAATGGGGTCTTAATGGCGCAGTGGACTACCCCAGTAAACAAATGCCAATAAATAAATGTCAGTGTTAATCAAGTCTGGTATAATGTACTCCATGGCCTTACAAATGAGACCCATCAGGCAGTTGGGTGTATAGCCTCCAGGGTCGGTACTGGGGAAGCATTTAATGAATGACACCACCAGTGCTGTCTGCCATGCTTCTAGGACTGAGCTTGCATCCAGGCTCATGTTAAATAACTTATGAAAAAGTTCCATTGAGATATGTTAAGAACTCTTTAGTAAACAAACCTGTATGTTATCTGGTATTGTGGAGGAAGTGTTCTTTGTCTTGGACAGCACTTTTAGTACATGTTTTTTAGTGATGATGGGGGGGGGGGGGTTGAGAGATACAAGCATTGTGGACTTTGGATATCTATCTCTGAAGTGAACTTTGTAGTTTTTATGAGTATTTAGCAATATACATCAACCCCAAGTAGGTTTTAATAATTAGTACAACTTCTCTAAATAGCTAAGTGATGTTTCTTAGTTTTTGAGCATAACTAAAGAAGGATTTGTGATTGCCCATGGCTTTAAATGTCAACCTAACATGGGCTGCCTTACTAAATCTAATAGTTTTTTTTTATAAATTCATAGTCACATTCCTAATATTTTTTCTTAACTTGGAGGGTCTTTAGATCTGTTGTATACCGTAATAAGATTTTCCCCATTTTTTTGTAGATTTTATTTATGCAGTTGGAACACCAGTGTGGTTTGATTTTAAATGACCCATTGTATTGAATCTGGATGGGGATGCAAATTCTATACTTGTATTTATGTGGATATAAATATTCCTTTGCAAATCTATCTGCTGACGTAATGTCTGAGGTGACATTATTATAAGTAAATTTTGAGACTTCATCATACAGTTTGATAAGATTTGTGTGATTGGTGTCTTTCAATTCCTTTATATTGCTTCATATGTATTTAAATAGTTTGATGGGAAAAGGTTACTAGCTTGTGGACTGACTTAATTGGAAAAAGAGTTACTAGGGGAATTGTGATGACACTATACATTTAAGCACAAGATCAGGAATATTTTGTCCTGTAGTTAGGCTAGTAACAATCAAGTTTACTGAGTTTTTATTTATTAGATCTAGAAACTTTCATTCATATTCTGTATTGGACAGGTAGTCTTCCAGAATGATGGAGTTCTTATTTATAGGGAGTTCATCCACGTCATTTAGGAGCCTGACTTGAACCACCAGGGAAATAGAAGCTGTCCTATAACAGACAATAAAATGTTAATTGATTTTATGTAGTGTGATTTGGAGTTTGACAAATTCCATTTGTTTGTTGACTTCTGGAAATTAGTCTACAGCCGATATGGTCTCTGGCAAACATGGCATCTATACCTTTAATGGACACAGGCGACTTGTAAATCATTCATCTCCTAGGCCCTGGCTTATAAATGTTTCATCTCCAAAGCCATCAGAAAATTGGGATGAATGCCTAAGCTAAAAAAGCCCTTGTGGTCATTAGCATAGTAAACACCTATGAACCTATGACATGTTACCACAGACACAACTGGGTCTGAAGACATGGTAGGTGCTAAAGCTAGGTATGGACAGAGTACCTTCTTGCCATTACACCATGTTTCAGTGATTATATATACATGGATACCTTCCAATGCAGGTGTGCCTCAAAGCTGGGCTGCTTGTTGTTTAGACTTTTGACACTGAGCAAAGCCACCATAATGTGATCCTGTTGTGATGTCAATACATGTTCTATGTTGGAATGATCATCAACTAAACTTTGCCTAAAAATGCGCTATGGGAGCAGTCACGGCTTTAACCAGTATGTGTTAGTCTTTGAACGAGAGGTGCAGACCATCCCATGCAAAGCAAGTAAGACTGTCAAGTGCCTTGTTCCATGCTGACACTTACTGTATTCCCCTTGAATGACAGCAATTATTTAAACAATTGTTGAAGACAATCATTTTTTCATTGTACCAAGGCACCATTCATGGAGAAGGGAGGATTCTGATCAATACAAGGGCATTTCCTGGATTTGTGACATGCATAGCGAGCTGAAACATATTTTTCTGCATTAGGACTTTTTGCCCCAGGTCATTCACTTCCACATGCACAACTACTATGTTGTAGTTATGTTTGTCTGGTGTAACTGTCCTAATGGCCCTTGAAATGTGTGAGACCTTGCACCTGAAAGATAAATCTCTGTCATCCTGTCTTTGTCCAGCCTAGAGTGAGTAGGGAATCTGGGTTTGTCACTATGGAGTCACCAATCAGTAAAACATTTTTGTTTGTGGAGTGGCCTAGTGCATTGGAATGGTGGTCCTTTGTCTCAAGGTGAGATATTATGTAATGTGGTGATTGATTCTGATTTTTGCTTAGACTTAATAAATACCAGGTTAGGAGGCTTAGGTAAGGATTTCTTTACAATGCCAGCATATAGCATTATATTATGTACAGTATTCTAATACAACATCCAGTTACTTGAAAGGAAATTCATATTATGCACAACATTTACACGTGCAACTAATGTTATTTTGATTGAACTCTATGCTCCCAGATAGGGCACTTTGGCTCTGGTTGTAAGTCTTGTTCGTTGATTGCAATTCTGACAAACTGTACCTTTTGTAATGGCACTTCACTTTTCTGTTTATGTTTCTTTGACTATAAGCTAATTAATTAAAATTATCAGCTGCTTTTCTTTCCGCATTTCAGTGTGTGTTTCTCAACAGCTCTACCTAAGCCATGCAATGTTTGACTTTCAGCTGAAAGAATGGCACAACACAATAGGTTCGGAACCAGTCATTGAGAATAATTCCTGGAATACTTTCATTGGTTTAAAATCCACAATGGCCCAGAGCCTGTTTAGTGGTTCTGCATCATGATACCCTGAACTGGCAGGTTAGCAGTACTTGTTGCCCTGCTCTTAAACTGCAGTACATAAAAGAGTTCTCTCTCTATCTCACATACACACACAAACATGCACAGTACCTTTTGCTCTGGCTGTCTGAAGAAGTGAACTTGTCATTGTGAAGTTAAAATTTGAAGGAAGACTGTAAATGGATCCATTAAGAGCAATAATAATAATGCAACACTGCTTGCAAAGATTTCCTGTAGCGAGACTGGTTACTTGGGTTTGTAATAGAATATATTGAAAATGTAACTGCCACAGCTGCTTGTGAAATAAAACAAAGAATTGGGAGCTGCAGCATGAGATTACAGTTTAAAGGTCTGTGGCACTAAAGAGAATCAACTGCATAAAGTTGTGCATATCCAGGGAAATGAGCTTTGCTGAACATGGGTAGCGACACTTAAGTCGTTTGCTTTTTACTATAAACGTGAAGATTACAAATCAGTGAAAACAGTATTTGAAATATGCTTCCTCTTGATGAAATGAGCTTTGCTGATGAGTTTTATTACTTATTCATGAACATTTTATAAACAGGAAAATTATAGAATAATTACAAACCCACTTGCAAAGCAGTTAATAATGTACCTAAACCACCAGCAACCTCTTGAAATCAGTTCATATCATTGTCCATCTTTATTACATGTGTTAGCCTATTTTGAGTAGCTCTGTCAGGAGCGGCCTTAGGTCAACTGGTGCTCTAGGCAAAAGGGCTCCATGGTGCCCCCCCCCACCACCACCACACTACCCGGTGCACCCATCCTGGTCTTCCTACACCAAATAAATACTGGAAAGCACCCCTGCTAGAGTGGCGCCCTAGGCGGCCGCCTAGTTAGCCTATGCCTAAGGCCAGCTATGAGCTCTGTATAAGCATACCTCTCAACCTCTTAGAGCAAGAAATTTGGACAAAGCCATAAATAGTGGGGGCACAAAGGCCCCAAAACAGGGACAATTTTTAAATATCACTCTTACAAACTTAAAAAGTTGATAGAATATCAGGTTTTACATTAGCATGAATTTTCTGAATTGTATGAAGTCTGTAACTCGAATTTCTGTCATTATTTTCTGACCATAATCTTTAATGATTTTCATAAAACTACAATTTTATGAAAAAAACACCAAAAAAGTTGAGGCAAAAATCTGGACATTCTACCAAACTATGGACAGCTGAGAGGTATGTTTATAAGTAAGCCATAGCCGGCCTTAGGCATAGGCCAACTAGGTGGCCGCCTAGGGCGTCGCTTTAGTAGGGACACTTTTCCAGTATTTATTTGGTGTAGGTAGACCAGGATGGGGGCACTGGGTGGTGTGGTGGGGGGGGGGGATGCTGTGGTGCCCTTTTGCCTAGGGCACCAGTTGACCTAAGGCGGCTTCTGAAGTAAGCATTAACTTTTTGCACACTATGCACTAAATTATATAACGTGCATAGTGTTTGCAGGAGGGTGCAATTTATTGCTTTGATTTTAAATGCTGAGACTTTAAAACATTTGTAGCCAAAGGACATCTGGAGTCAGGACTACATGTGTGGTTATATACATTTTACCTTCTACAGCTATATGACAACGCCTGAAATACACGCCATTTTCAGAAAAGCGATACATTTTGACAATGTCACCTTGTGCTTTCTTTCACCTTAGCGAATCTGAGGCGCAAGGCCCTTCTTACCTTGTCGAAATTCAGGATTTCCAAGAAAGCAATGACAGTACCCTTAACCCTGACACTGTATAGAATACTGAATGCTGGGGATATTAACTTGGCAAACGACTTCAGTAAAGATTTAAGAAAAAAGACAATGGATAATAATGGATCATCCAAGGAACCTGCAAAACTAGTAACACTGTCATTTATATACACTTTCTAATAAGTGCCAATAATTCTGCAGATTACACAGTTTCCAATTTTAGCTTTGTCCCCCGTAATCCCTCTTAAATTATTGAATTTTGGAGAAAAAGGGATGAATTAAACTTAATAAATTACGACAATAGTTATAGCCTTCGTTTTGACAGAAAACGTGTTGCTAATTTACATTCTCTTATTCCATCAATATCTCAAGTTAATAGTATTAGTACTTTAAACGTGCCCCTGTTTATTTCTGGATTTGTCCCTGATTCTGTTGAGATATGTCTCTGGTTCCTTGAGAGCTGCGGTCACACTACACATAAATAAATTAAAAAGGCAAACAAAGTGAGTGAAGTAGTTTGTCTGCTTTGAAAGTGCATTAGAAGTGCATTCTTTGCAGCACTTCAATGGTTAAAGCGCGCGCCATTTGCCCTGGAGAGGGGAGTTCCTCGTGCTCCGCTTTGCAGGCTCGCATGCCTGCTGTAGCACCTGTTGTATCGCCAGTTGGCAGTCTGCGCTCACCCACGAGGCCGTCGCTTAACACAAGCTCTGTCCGCTATCAAGCGCTCTTCTGAAGATGCCGTCCCCCAGGCTTAGCCAAGTTCTGCAGTTTGTCCGCCAGCTGTAGCAGCAATTTTCCACCAAACGGGCTGTTATCTGCGTTCTGCAGAAGCAAACGACACACCGTGCACTTGTGTGGAGGCAACATACATGCTCACCTGAAGGACCTTTAAGTACAGAGTGCATGTAGCTGTGCTGAGGCACTTGCATGAGCTGGCTCTTGGCGGGGTAAAGTTTTGTAACTGTTTAATAAAACGGACCTTTAAATACTAGGCAGAATCAGTTTGGAGAAGGCATCAACAGAGAAGAGAGGAACATTTTAAGTTTGAATTGCTATGGGGACTGTTTCAAAGTAAGACAACTCACGGCCAGTTTGGAGTCAGTGGAATTGTCTCAAGTGTATGTGTGCCAAGTAATGGTTTATTTACTAGTTCGTGCGCTCAGGAAAGTTCACAACAGTAATTGAGAATTTCAGTTTCTTATTAAAACATTCCGAGAGCTACCAGTTTAATCATTTATCACAGTAAAGGTAGTCATCACGTTTGTGAAAGTTGTGCCAAGTTTATGTAAAGCTGACAGGTGCTCAGCACGAACTTTTCTCCCTGTGTTCTCTTAAAATTATATCACTACTACGTCTGGCATTAAGCCACATTGGGGTTTGGTGCAGTTTTTTATTATTATTGCAATTACCTACTGGGGGAAAACAGGAACATATGACGGGTGTTGAATAGTATTCTGTGGATTATACCCAACGCTTATCAACTGCAAATGTTACCAACACTGGGTCATTGCTTTCCGAATATTGCAGTTGCTATTTTGTGAAAGGGAACTTGAAGCACCTTCGACAGGAGTGAAGTACTAAGTGTACCTGCTGCCTTCTTTCTCTCAGCCCTTCCAAATGTCCCTGCGGGTGATTATTCTGGTATTTGCCCTCTGCTTTCTTCATGAGTCTGTGGCTGACTCCAGCCTGAGCGGCAAGTTTCAGCTTTCTGTTGTCAAAGATCAGAATGGTAAGTCCAGCTGTAGCACTTTTGGGGTAGTGTTTCTTTAACTGCACATTGCTTGTCATTGTTTGGCAATTTGGCAGAAACAGTGGCAGCCGTGCAAGTCATTGCTGTCCATCTGCAGATTGTCAGCTATTTTGAATAATACGATCCAGCTGTTAACACACGCACATACCTTTTCAGTCCATCTGTGCAACCTGTAAAAAGGATGGAGGTCTCATGTCTGCACCGCATCTGTTAATTAATAATTCTTAGCTATATGTGACATCATCGTGAATACAGTGACAGCATGTTATGATGATGCTAGGGAAATTGTATAGTGACGGCATTTCCAACGTGATTTCGAAAGAGGTCTTTAAGAGTGTGTGTGTGTGTGTGTGTGTGTGTGTGTGTGTGTACGCGCGTGCGTTTCTAAGTAATAGATGCATGTTAAACAGTAGGGACAATTAGTGACTACTTTATTTACTGCGTTCATAACAGCAAGAAAAAGTTGGAAAATTGCACGTGGGAACACGTTTTACATAAGTCTGCTGAAATAAGTGTTTCTAAGATTGTAACATGGTATAAAGGTTCATTGTGCGCAAAGATAAACCGAACAGACAGGCTTATAAATTTGAATTATGGTACACCGAAGTTGATTGAATATCCCACATTATCAAAACTGTGGAAATAATTCTGAAGTGGACAGCCTAACAAAGTTTCAAAGTTGTAGAATAGTTCCATTTTAAAATGTAGTTTTGTTCTGGTGAAATTGGATTAGTGTATTTTTGTGGGTTTTGGCTGGAGAAGGACACGTTTCGGTATTTTGGAAACTGGCTAATCTGGTGTAGGAAATTATAATTACTTTTCTGTTTTCATGTCAAACTGAAGTGTTTAGAATAGCTCCGAAATCCTAAGCCCTCTGGGTTATAGATTTTTTTTCAGAGTTGTAAAAAGCTTCTTTCATAGAACAAGGGCAGCTCCAGGGTGTGTAATTTGCTTACCTTCTGAACTTTTTATGGTGCACCGTATTCATCTGTTTCCAAGACAGTTTTTAAACTTAGACTGAGCAACTTCCAAACAAGTCATACTGACTGCCAAGAAGTTAAAATCACTAGTTTAAAGCTTTTTGTAATGGAGCTAAAACAATTACAGCTCTAGTTTCTTCCAAGTGTTGTGGCTTCTGGCGAAATGCAGTTGTCCAAAAAAATGAAGTTTTAAAAAATATGCTTTTCTCCAAATTCACCAAGAAAGAAGCAAGTCATATGCTTTATCTTTTTTTCTTTTGCAAAAAAAAGCTACTAGTATTTGCTTTTGTTCTGAGTCATGGTGACCTCAGAGTGATTATATTAAGAAGCAAGGAGAGTGCAGAATGCAGTACCCCTCCCCCATGTACACTGGAATTCAGGGGGCAGACATATCAAACATTTTTTTTACCACGAGTCTTACTGTAGTTTTGTGCATTCACAGCAGAATGTTTTTTTTTCTTTTATTTTGGTATATTGCTGCCAGGTATTGTGGCTTCTGTCAAAACACAACCATTCAAATTATATTAAGTTCAAACTCAGTATTTTAATTTTTTTCTTAATTTGCCTAAGAAAGGTTAAAGGTATTTCTACCTGTTCTTGTTAATACATTTAATTAGAAAACTAGCCAAAACAAAATTTCCTAGAAAAAGTGAACTTGTTTTACACAGTTTATGTCTACCCATCACAAAGTTTCACACTGTGTGTGTGTGTGTGTGTGTGTGTGTGTGGTGTGGTGCGTGTGTGTGTACACATTGAAAAAAAGGGCCTGAAATATTGATTGTCTTTCAGAATCATACTTTGTAGTTTCATTAGCTAGGTGTGGAAGCATTTTTAGTTATTTCAGCTTGTGGATCTGAATATCTTATAAGGAGATTAACTCCTGTGCAAAGTTTTTGTAATTGATGAAGAGGCACAAGCTGGCTGTGGCATTTAGTAGGGGAGAATATTCCTTGGATGCCTGCTAATGTGAATGCTTGTATGTTCCTGGCATTTGCAGACAGTTTAAGGTGGTCACAGACTATAGCATAATCTGCATAAAGTCAGAGTTGGCATATAAGGAGCCAGCAATGTTTAGTTAGTAGAACAAAACCCATGGTAGAATATTTACCTTCATTGCAGACATATGCTTATGGAAGCACTCAAAACTTCTGAAGTGAATGATGGGAATGACTTCAAGCAGTTATGCATAGCAAAATGAGTATAGATAGAAATGGGCACTGTAACTGGCCATGAATAGCATGTGTTCCTGTGTTGCTTAACGGAGATGTTTTTAAGAGACAAACAGATCTTCACGCATGCCAGTATACTGCCTGATGTTGGTGTACACCTGTAGGCAAACATTACATGCATGTTGTTGCAGAGTATTTTATCTTTCATATGTGCTATCACTTGGTTTTGCAGATAATGTTTTGTATCTTGCATTGAAGGCTAAAGCTATCACTTATAGGTATGCCCCTTTTCTGCATCTTTCTTGTGATAAATTTGTTTGTCTGTTTGCCTGCCATTGTTTTCTTATTGCTGCTGCTTGAATTTCATCAGGTACTTCCATACTCATATATCTGAGTTCTTTACAGCTACTGTAAGCAATTGTAATTGATTATGCATGACTGTAGTAAGCGGTAAGCAAATACAGGCTGTTATTCAGTAGATTATGGAATTATATGTAAAAACAACCACATCAGTACACTTGAGATGGATGGCAATCTGAACATATGTCATATTTTGGTATTTTCATTTAATAAAAGAAATGTGCACTTTGTTTAATCACTCATAAATGTTTTAGAAGTTAAAAATCAAACAATAATTTAATGGCATCTAAGGGAATGCTGTTTCAAGCTGATGGGTAAAAATGTATGTGTGTATTTTGTGTGTGTGTGTGTGTGTGTGTGTGTGTGTGTGTGTGTGTGCGTGTGAATGCGGTGTGAACATGCACACTTGTAATAATCCTCTCTAGACCCATGAAAGGTCAGGATAATAAGTATAATTCTAATTTTTTTATGAACTTATCATTAGTATATGTTACAACTTGGAAAGAACTGCAAGCATATCAACAATGTGCCACAACATTCTAATTACAATCTTTGATTGCACAAACAAAATGTCTGTATTTAAGCTGATGCATTTTTAGCATACTTTATGAGTTTTTTGCCTTTGTTTTTTCACGTCACTGTTTTCAAACTGCTGCCATTCTGATCTTCTGACTCGATGGCCCTTGAACAAATGAAAATCTCTGGCTGTGCTTTCTTAAGTGAGGTTGTAAAGGTATGGGAGCCACTCTAGTTTATACCCTAATGCCTCACTGACTCCTGCACTTAACATTATGGGAAGCATTGAGGCATTTTTGAGGTAGAGAACTGAGCATGTAATGAAGTCATGAGGCACAGTACTTACAGTAAAGTTGAAGGTGATGAGTTCCTGATTATTAATGTTCCTCGCAGTAGCAGAAGTAGTAGCATCAGATTTGAAGGGATGGTTGTTGATTAGGTCAGCTTTCTGAATGTGCATGTTACTGAAAAGATCTCTCACATTTTAATTCCTTTCATGTTTGCTCATGTTAACTTTTATAGTATGTCTAGATGCCCTAAAGTTAGGGCCTGTGATTTCAGCCTCCCATTACTCATGCAGATATAGCTACCCACCACTCACAACAAATAATAACAAATCTAGAAGGTTGTAATGCCCCCAAGCTTAAAATTAACAAAAATTCCATTCTCTGCTTAGAACAAAAACTGCTGAGCTCAACATGTACTTCAGAATTTAGCTTTTTTTGAAGGAGAAAATACCTACAAAAATTGAATAAATGCATTTTGTATCATTTTTAGTAGTCAATGGCAGTAGTGCTCATTATGCACATTGTTGATGTGGGTGTGTTGTTAGCCATGCTACTTCAAAGGATAGTGTTGGCAAACTTTCTGTATGTTATTGGATATTGACCATATTTTCATCCTTGTTGTGCTGAAAGCTGCTATTAAAGATCTGGCACTTCAACACTTCTTATTTCTCCACAAATCAGACAGTTCAGCAAACAGAACCAGACATCTGAACCTGCTTCAGCAAATAAACAAATCACGGAGGAGAGACGGATTTGTTATGCAGTGACCCCTTCTCTGAAACTAACTTCCTATCTAGATCAAGCAATGTGACATACTATCTTCCTTTAAGAAGGACTTAGACAATTGGATGAGTATTAATAAATCCATATCTGGTGTGTCTGGCCTATTGCTCCTTGAAAATAGAAGTAAGGTCTATGGGTGGGTATTGCAAGGTCTAAATTTCACACGGCCCAATTGCCCTTTACATTCTATGATTCTGTGAGTCTGTGCTATGCTATACTAATCTATTTTTTTCTTGCACGCAACAGGAAACTTCTGCTTGTACATAATTAGACACTTTCTTGCTGATGTCCTACTGATTTTGATTGCTACTCCTGTTGCTTATAATGAAGTCTGTTTCTCTTTTGTGTACCTCTTTGCCACACATGCAGCTGTTGCTTGGCTGAATTTTTTGTGCAGTAGCATAACAAGTTTCTGTCTTTGCTTGTTTTTTATTTGTAACCTCTGTGATGGGTGCAGTGGATGCACATCTCAAATCTGTACCACTAGTACCAATTGTCTGAGGGTTAGGCATTGCAGATCTTGAATTGTCACATCCCTTTGTCACCAGTTAAGAAATAATTGACCTTAAAAGCTTACAGAAAGTGCACACTGCTGCCTTACATTATGACCAACATGTGCTAAACTCAGATAAGTAAAGCTATAGTGCAGGGTTATAGCCACTGTCTTCAAAGGATTTCAGGTACCTGTCTGATCGCAGTGCTTTTTTAAAGTGATCTTACCAACAGTAATATCTAAATAAACCAAATATCTATCCCAGCAGAGTGCTGTCCCCCTGACATCTCAGATGCTCAGGTAAGAGCCGCCCTCTCCAAAGCAAAAAACACAGCATCAATGGGACCAGACGGTGTCCCGGGCTGCATCCTACATGAACTCCAAGAAGAGCTAAACCCAAACATAAAACTACTGTTCAATCTCAGCCTTACTACAGGATATGTGCCCAAAGAGTGGCGTACAGCAACAGTGGTCCCTCTCCATAAAGGTGGTGCCTCAACGGATCCTGGAAACTATCGCCCCATAAGCCTGACTAGCTTGGCCTGCAAAGCTATGGAAAGGATCATCATGGACCTCATAAATAAAGATATTGGGGACCTACAGACACTGGATCCTACCCAGTTTGGCTTTGTTAAGGGCAGATCCTGCCTCTTAAACCTGGTTGATTTCTTTGAAACAGTCACCAAGGCCATTGACGAGGGGAAGGTGGTCCACACAGCCTACCTGGACCTCGCAAAAGCCTTCAATACAATACCCCACTCGGGCATTATAGATAAGCTCACCAGCTTAAATATAAACCCCTATGTCACTAGATGGATTGCAAACTGGCTCAAGGACAGAACCCACATGGTTAGAATTGCAGGAGCCATGTCAGACTCCAAACCAGTTACAAGTGATGTCCCACAAGGCTCAGTCCTGGGACCTCTCTTGTTCGGTATATATTTCTCGGAGGTATAGGCCAACACGGAAGGACTGTGGCTGACCAAGTTCGCAGATGACTGCAAACTGGGCGCCATAATTGACTCTCCAGCCGACACAAGCATCCTCCAAAAGGGCCTCATAGAAACAGACAACTGGTGCCAGAGCCATGGCCTCAAGCTAAATACCAAAAAGTGTATAGTCATCCCCTTTGGCAAAAACAAAGTGCCCACAAATTACCACATAGGTGGTAATCCATTAAGTACAGAAGAAGTAATTAGGGACCTGGGGACCCAAGTTGATAGCAATCTCTCATTTGACAACCATGTGGCCAAAGTGGTTAGAAAAACATTTTATATAGCCCACCTAATCATGAAGGGATTCACATCTAGATCAGGGGAGGTCATCGTGCCTCTTTACTCATCCCTCATCAGGCCCATAATTGAGTACAATGCCCCTTTTTGGATGTACCTTACCAGACACCTGCAGCAACTGGAAAGACCCCAAAAGTACCTCACCAAGAGGATCAAAGGACTCAAACAGATGCCATATGCTGCCCGGTTAAAGAAACTCCAGCTCTACTCAGTGGCATACCGCCTGTTCAGAGGCGATCTGTGCCTGACGTATAAAGCCATGTCCAACCCGGAATTAATAGACATGCTGCACCTCAGAAAATCCAAATCCCATCGAGCTATGCGCTCGAGAGACTTGAACCTCAGCACTGAAATAAATAGGACATGCTGGAGGGACAGATTCATAACCCAGAGGCTCCCTTCACTCTGGAATAAAATCCCAGTCCAGGTTAGGCAGAGTCCCTCATTGACTCTCTTCAAGAGGAATCTTGATGAGTGGATGGGAGATCGTAGGTTTACCCTGGGTATCACTTCTGTGTCACTGTTAGACAGAGGCACAGTATACTAACCTCGAAAAAGGGCATAGCAAAATAAATTTAAAATGGGTGGCGAAAGCCAAACACATTCTGGCTAGGCTTATAAATGCCCTAGGGCAGATAGCCTAGTATGAACCTATGAATCTATGAACCTAAGTAATTGAGAATTAACACACGCACGCATGCACGCGCATGCCCACACATGCACACACATTATTTCTTAGGAGGAGTGTGGGCTGATACCTCTCCATCCTTTCTTAAGTCTATTGTACATGCTACCACCAACTAGACCAATCTATTACTAAGGCCCTAGTCACTGAACACACTTCCAATGAAACAAACAATATATTAGTAAGTTATAGCGGGACAGCTTCTCTTCAAAAGTGGTGGATACTAGCACAAACCAATGCTGTTTGGTTACTCTTTATAAGCTAATACGTAATGCACCAGACACAAATTTTTATAAATGAATATACTTTGCTTAAGAGAAAAATCCAGTAAAAACATGAAAAGACTGATTAAAACATACAGTCCTCATAAATTAAATTTACAGGGAAAAAATAAAAATACGCAGCTTGGTAATAGCAGACTGATTCTAACTGGAATTAGTTAGGTTTCATCCCACCAGGTTCTACATATGACTGTTTCCTAACTACCACTATAAAATTAAAAGTAATCAGTGGTTGCAGTAGATGCACATTCATAGTGGAGATTTAGCTTAATGTGTCTTGGAAAGCAAGGTGTATTTTCCCTTTTACAGTCACTGTAAATATTTTTCTGCTTTCGGTTTGAAAAGCATTCATTATCCATAACTGAGTATGAAAAATAATCTGTTGAATTAGAGGATTTCCAAATCCAGACAGCATTCTGAAACAGAAAAGAAAAAAGTGGCATTAGCCTTGGTTCAGTACTTGTCAGTAGTTAGCCTGATTTCAAAACCAAAGAGATTGTTTCTGTCTTTTAAACAAAGTTGCTAGAACATACACCAAGTTCCATTTTAGGATGAGGTAACTTATCTCTTGGTAGGAATTAGAGAATTTAAGAAAACTCAATAGTTTCCCTTGTAAGTTTCACAAATTTAATGAAACTATAAATTTTGACATTTCTACGTCTGAGAAAGTATTCATTTTTAACACACCTCTGTAACTCATTGCTTAAGGCTCATGAGTTCATAGCATTTATCCATTACCTAACACCTTAATCAGTCCTTATAGGAGTGAATTCTAGGCAGCAGATCAAACCCTGAAAATATTACACTGCAGTATCAGTTGTTTTTTTGGAGTACCCAACCTCATCTTTTTCATGACTGATATGCAGTACTTTTGGTATAAGAAGTGTCTACATGCTTCCCCTTATGAATTTATTGTTGGCATGTGCCTGCAGACCTTTTAGTATTCGCTACCTGCCACAAACTCTATGTTTCAGGTATAGGTGGGGCTACCAGACATTGCAAAAATCTGCTCAGAAAAGCCTCTTATTCAGAAGAGAGCACGACATCTATAATAGATCATAATGTTTATGAAAAAGAGACAAACTTTGCTAGATAAAAAGAGTCTGTGTGTACGTGTGTGTCCATGCGTGTGAGCGTCTGCGTGTGGGTGCATGAGCAGAACATCATCAGTCCACGTAATAGCTTTTGACTCTTAAAAGAAGGAGGCAAACAATCATGTGTCAGCCGTCTGCATCTAGCTATGGAACCAATCATTTAAATCCTGTACCTCTCTCTTCCACCATCCTGCCACTGAATAAACGTGGGTCACTGGCATCACAGCCTAAAGTATGTTTTCTGCACCACTGGGTCAGCAGAACATTTGTCATGTTGCTTTGTTTATTTGTCCCAAACTGCAGAGTAGCTTTCATCTAAACTATTTTGGATTGTGTTTCATTGCAGTACTATGAAGAATACAGTTTCTGATTACCTGTTTGAGTGCTGGAGTATGCTATTGTTTCTGAGGCTGTTTGTAGGGCAGCGTTATGCATTTTGGATGGTTGTAATGTGCTGCTTGTGTGTGTGCTTTTCTTGTTTGCAGATGGTTTGAACTGTGATGGGATTCACCTTTCCCCTGCATTATTTTTTGCTTCATTTTCAGCAAAAGGTCTCATTTATTTGCATTGCCTATTTCTAGTTGCTTGTTAAGTAAATGACAATTTTTTCTTTTTTGTATCTTTTGTATCTTGGGTGGTGCATTAGTGCAGTGGTTAGCATTTTTGCCTCACAGCAAGAGTTCTCTGGTTCGATTCTCAGCTGGGGTGCTTCTGTGCGGAGTTTGCATGACCTCCCTGCATTTGCGTGGGTTTCCCCTGGGTGATCTGGCTTCCTCCCACATTACAAAGATATGCGTCTGGAGCATTTCTTCCTTGGCCTCCTCTGAAAATGGGCTCTGTCCCAGTCGGACTTTCCCGGTAAACAAATGTTAAATAAATAAATCTTGACATGCATTTACCAGTACTTCATATTTATTTAGGGCAATACCAAACAACCCATTGTTATAGATTAATGTCTGAAATGTGGTGAGTACTTGCTGCAGTGATTGTTAACCATGCAGTGACACTGCTGTCAGATATGCACTGTCATGATCTCTGAATATGTGACACTGCTGTCAGATATGCACTGTCATGATCTCTGAATATGTGACACTGCTGTCAGATATGCACTGTCATGATCTCTGAATATGTGACACTGCTGTCAGATATGCACTGTCATGATCTCTGAATATGTGACACTGCTGTCAGATATGCACTGCCATGATCTCTGAATATGTGACACTGCTGTCAGATATGCACTGTCATGATCTCTGAATATGTGACACTGCTGTCAGATATGCACTGTCATGATCTCTGAATATGTGACACTGCTGTCAGATATGCACTGTCATGATCTCTGAATATGTGACACTGCTGTCAGATATGCACTGTCATGATCTCTGAATATGTGACACTGCTGTCAGATATGCACTGTCATGATCTCTGAATATGTGACACTGCTGTCAGATATGCACTGTCATGATCTCTGAATATGTGACACTGCTGTCAGATATGCACTGTCATGATCTCTGAATATGTGACACTGCTGTCAGATATGCACTGCCATGATCTCTGAATATGTGACACTGCTGTCAGATATGCACTGTCATGATCTCTGAATATGTGACACTGCTGTCAGATATGCACTGTCATGATCTCTGAATATGTGACACTGCTGTCAGATATGCACTGTCATGATCTCTGAATATGTGACACTGCTGTCAGATATGCACTGTCATGATCTCTGAATATGTGACACTGCTGTCAGATATGCACTGTCATGATCTCTGAATATGTGACACTGCTGTCACATATGCACTGTCATGATCTCTGAATATGTGACACTGCTGTCACATATGCACTGTCATGATCTCTGAATATGTGACACTGCTGTCACATATGCACTGTCATGATCTCTGAATATGTGACACGGCTGTCAGATATGCACTGTCATGATCTCTGAATATGTGACACGGCTGTCAGATATGCACTGTCATGATCTCTGAATATGTGACACTGCTGTCAGATATGCACTGTCATGATCTCTGAATATGTGACACTGCTGTCAGATATGCACTGTCATGATCTCTGAATATGTGACACTGCTGTCAGATATGCACTGTCATGATCTCTGAATATGTGACACTGCTGTCAGATATGCACTGTCATGATCTCTGAATCTGTATGCTTGTTCTCTAGTTTTCCCTGTTTGGAATTAATGTGGCTTAACACAGCAACAAGAATACAGGTATTTCAATTTTGTGAATTCCTATCTAAAAATAACTTTTTTTGTTGGGAATTGATCTGAGAAACTGAAGCCATTGCTAACATGCCTGGACATAACTATCCTAAGAAAACCTTATTTTACTGCTCTCATTAATTATAGTGAATCTTTACTAGGCATTGTACCATTTGTCTCCCAGTTTGTGATTTATATCCCCATCAGGGCATCCACTTCCATCCACACGACCTTTTTGTCACTGAGTTATGATGGAGAGCTTTCATATCAAGGAAGGTATGGCATGGTTCTTTACTAGTCCAGAACAACAGGCATGGTTGATAGTCTGAGTTTTTGCTACCAAGTATTTTCAATGTGTTTGTTTTTCTCTACGATGTTGTCTAACACTATCTTCACCCTTTGTTAATTTAGGCCCATGTTTACACCGCCATGGTAGAGAACAATTTTGTATTTGAAATTTCTGTATTGCACCCAAATTCTGGAAATCCTTAAGAGGCAGGAAAGATTCATTTAATCACTTGCTTATGTATGCCTTGGTTAATTAGCTTAATGCCCATGTTTTTGTAAGGTAGGGTCAAGGAGATAGTGAAGCCCTTACAGTATTGTTTCCCACTGAATATGCAAGAAGATATGGTAGCTTTTTAAGAAAGAAAAATACATTAATTCATAAGTATAAATAATATTCATATAACTCACTTTTATTTGTGTTTAAAAAATTAAATTATTATATGTCATAATAGTGTGACCAAATTCTGTAACTTTTATTGGTTCCTTCTATGTATTTTCAATAGATAGTCTTAAAGAAAACAGATTATGCCGTATGCAAAATACTAGCTAGTTTCTACCAGTGATTTGCTGCCATATCAAAAGTAGCCTTCTCTTCTTAATGATTTTTTTCCCTGCAGTATTATTTAATCATTCACCATTGTTAATGGTTTTCCTTTTCTATTTTCTCAGGTGTTTGTATTTGAAAGTCTTTAAATCATGTGGGATTCATCAGCAAACTTTTTAACAGGTGTGAAATGGCTAACTGTCCAAAAGTGTTAATTCAAGCAATATTTTGTGTGAGAATCTGACACTGTTAATTTAAAAGCAATGATTTTATGTACATCCTTATGCTTATTTGTATTAAAATCGCAAAACGGTTGTTTTCGCACTTTAGCAGATGTTTCTGATTGTATAATGTAACACACTGCTGATGTTTAACATTTGTGACAAAGTCACCTTGGTTTAGAAGTCTCCTCTCCAATATGAAGCCCTATATCTCTTGATTGGTAGAATCATACCTCTCAAATGGCCCTGAGTTTGCAGAACATTCCTTATTTCTTCATATTTTGTCTGGTACCTCGTAAAATGTTTGATTTTCTGGTAAATCATTGAGGATTATAGCTAGTCAATAATGTCATTCAATAGGGTTTTACTCTTCTTATTGTTCAGAAATTGCATGCCGATGCAAAGCCAGTTCTTCTAATAAAACTTGAAATGAACTAGACTAATATTTAAAATTTATCACTGATTTTGGGCCTCCACCCATTATATTTGGCTTTGTCCAGAATCTTGAACAAAAACATTTCATGAGGAAGTTGCAATACTTCTTAAATGTGATTACATCTCTGAAATATAGTGAAGAAAGATTACAGACTTTTGCTGTCAATTAAGTATATTTAACTTTTATTGCTTATTCGATAATTCTATAAGCAAATGAAAATGGATTTTTAATATACAAGTATTCTCATACAGCCTGAGAAAATAAACTTAGAGTCTACTTTGTTCTTGTGGGTTAAATGGTATTATAGTCATATTTTAATAAAGTAAGATTGATTGTATTGGTGACCAGAATTATGTTTCTGTTTCTTATTTATGCAAGGTACATTTGTTCCATATCTGGTGTAGCATACAGATAGCAGTTGGAATTCCTACCTTTCATGGGATTTGATGAACCTGGCGTATTTGTACAAGTAGTCTTTATTGTTTGATACAGTGGCATGAAATGGTATGTAGAACATTCCATATTGAACAGTGTCATTTATCATCTTTCATGAACTGGACTGCATATCACATGACTAAAGTTATTCACCCTTTTTTTTATCCAGCTTGAATAGAGATTTGTTGTATAGTAACTACATTCTGATTTTAAATCAGGTAATTTAGTGATCTGTTACAGTATATTAATGGGTGGTTGTTACCAAGACTCCTGATGGATGAAGTCATCCTGTCAGACTTGTTGTAGATGAGCTTTCAAATAGTTGAGATGTACTTGTTTACCATGACAAATTTCATAAATAAAAAATAAATAAATAAATAAAATAAAATAAAATAAAAAAATAATAAGCTTTCATAATAACTGAGTTAGACTTGGTTATCATGGGAAATGTGGAAAATGCTATGTTTCCCCAGTGTAAGTTGTGTAGAATGCAGAACTATGTTTCTAGTTTGAAGCTGATGTAGGATTACTGTTGTACAGGGTTTACTGGGGCAAAAAGGTCAACAGGGAAAGTGGACGCAGTGCCCTTCCTGGAAACGTAATCAGTATGCCAGCATTGTAACACACTTTTTTAGTGTTTTATTTGCTTGTGCTGCATTAGCTGTATGTTATTGTACAGACCTCCAGTTTTGTTTGAAAATAAGTGAAACTGTAAATAAAGTACTCAGTGTCTTATTTTGGATGGGGGCTGTCACCTAGAAATTTTCTTGTATACGCATAAGCCACTGAAGCAGTCATATTGCCGTTACCTCATCAAGGAAAACATTAATGTCAGGCTACTCTGAAATCAGCCACTCTGTGTTTCTGTGTCTTGTGAGGATGACTTACTTGGACACAGTATGCAGGACTTGTTTTGTTTCTCCATTAGCAACTTACATGATGCTGTTTAATAGCCCCTTAATGAGGAAGGCTTGCTTGCTTCTGCTGCTACATAAAAAATAAAGTTTTAGCACAGAAAGCTAATTCTGTTTTGCACATTTACAACATAAATTATTTAGTTACAGATATAGGCAGTCTGTTTCAGACTTGATTACTTCAGAGAATATAGACATATGCACTCAATACAGAATATTGCAACCACAACACTGTCTCAAAATGACAGTCTGCCCTACTAGCAAAATTACAGACTAGTAATATGCTTTTGTATAGAACCAACATCATTTTATTCATTATATTTCACAGATAAAGTACATAAACATCTTACACACTACATACAGTAAAATCCTTTTGCAGTATTGTTTTGCTTAAAGGTATTTTATCACCTTTTTGAAGTAAATATGAGTTTTGAACAGCCTTCTTACTGTAGCAATAAAAAAGTCCATAAGAAACTTGGAAGTCTATATAGGCACAAAAGGTTCCTGACCAAAAAGGCCAAAATTACATTAGCACAAACCCATCTCCTCTCCACTTTACTATATGCCTCTCCAATTTTAACTAATCTTAGGAAATAGACCTATCTAAGCTAGAAGCATGTTATAATAAAATTGCTAACTTTGCATCTGACTGCCCATGTAGAACACATCATTGTATAGCTTTAAGGATACTAGACTGGCTTGAACTTCCCAACATTATTCTTTGCAGCCAACTCTCTCCAACTCACAAAATCGTAACACAACCAGCCAGAATCCATGCACTACAAAATCTCATCCTTCCTTACAGTTCCAGCAGACCACTTCGCTCTAACAATAAGAACTTACTCACCATCTCTAAGGCCAACAACACTGCAGGATAATCTTTATTTTCCAGCTATATATTTTGTATATTTAACTCCCTTTCTAATGCCATTCTCTCAATCTCGTCCACTAACCACTTTAAGCCATCACTTAAAGGCTATCTGAAAAATAAGTGGCTATGTTTCTGTCCTAACCCCTCGTGAATGCTCTGATACATCACAGTTTACCCCAACTTCTTCCACTGTATTTACTCTTTTATTCCTACCAGCCTGTCTTAACCTTGTATCTTGACATAAGTCATACTTTACAAATAGTACTAGCTAATTTCAAAGCCTAGGTTTTGTTGTCATGATGTAACAAATTTGTATTTTCTGATGTATACTACATTTTGTTTACTTTATACTTTATTGATTATTGTAATTCGTGCATTAAAATTTACTGTTATTCATGGAGGCTTTCTCCCCGGCCTCTGCTGAAAAATCACCTGTGTCCAGTCAGACTTTCTCAGTAAACAAATGTTAAATAAATCTTCTTCTTTTTCTCTCAGCTGCTCCTGTTAGGGGTCACCACAGCGGATCACCTGTTTCCATTTCTTCCTGTCTTCTGCATCTTGCTCTGTCACACCAACCACCAGCATGTCCTCTCTCACCACATCCATAAACCTTATCTTAGGCCTTCCTCTTTTCCTGTTACCTGGCAGCTTCATCCTTAGCATCTTTTCCCAATATACTCTGCATCCCTCCTCAGCACATGTCCAAACCAACATAATCTTGCCTCTCTGGCTTTGTCTCCAAACCTTCCAACCTGGGCTGACCCTCTAATATACTTATTCCTAATCCTGTCCATCCTTGTCACACCCAGTGATAATCTTAACCTCTTCAACTTTGCCATGTCAAGCTCTGACTCCTGCCTTTTTGTCAATGCCACTGTCTCTAACCCATATAACATAGCTGGTCTCACTACCCTCTTGTAGACCTTCCCTTTCACTCTTACTGGTACTCATCTGTCACAAATCACTCCTGACACTCTTCTCCACCCACTCCATCCTGCCTGTACTCTCTTCTTCACCTCTCTTCTACACTCACCATTACTCTGAACTGTTGACCCCAAGTACTTAAACTCATCCACCTTTCCCACCTCTAGTCCCTGCATCCTCACCATTCCTCTATCCTCTGTCTCATTCATGCACATATATTCTGTCTTAGTCCTGATGACCTTCATTCCTCTTCTCTCTAGAGCATATCTCCACCTCTCCCAGGGTCTTCTCCACCTGTTCCCTACTCTCACTACAGATCATAATGTCATCTGCAAACATCATAGTCCACGGGGAATCCTGTCTGATCTCGTCTGTCAACCTGTCCACCACCATTGCAAATAAGAAAGGGCTCAGAGCTGATCCTTGCTGTAATCCCACCTCCACCTTAAACGCATCTGTCACTCCCACCACAGACTTCACCGCTGTCACACTACCATTGTACATATCCTGTACCACTTTTACATACTTCTCTGACACTCCTGACTTCCTCATACAATACCACAACTCCTCTCTAGGCACCCTGTCATATGCTTTCTCTAAATCCGCAAAGACACAATGCAACTCCTTCTGACCTTCTCTGTACTTCTCCATCAACACATTCAGAGCAAATATCGCATCTGCGGTGATCTTTCTTGGCATGAAACCATACTGCTGATCACTAATCATCACCTCCCTTCTTAACCTAGCTTCCACTACTCTTTACCATAACTTCATGCTGTGACTGATCAGTTTAATTCCTCTGTAGTTACTACAGCTCTGCACATCACCCTTATTCTTAAAAATCGGTACCAAAACACTTTTTCTCCATTCCTCAGGCATCCTCTCACTTTCCAAGATTTCATTAAACGATCTAGTTAAAAACTCCACTGCCATTTCACCTAAACACCTCCATGCTTCCACTGGTATGTCATATGGACCAACAGTCTTTCCGTTCTTCATTCTCTTCATAGCTATCCTTACTTCCTCCTTGCTAATCCACTGCATGTCATGATTCACTATCCGCACATCATCCAGCCTTCTCTCCCTCTCATTCTCTTCATTCATCAACCCCTCAAAGTACTCTTTCCATCTGCTCAACACACTCTCCTCGCTTGTGAGTACGTTTCCCTCATTATCCTTTATCCCCCTTACCTGCTGCACATCTTTACTAGCTCGGTCCCTCTGTCTAGCAAATTGGTACAGGTCCTTTTCTCCCTCTTTAGTGTCCAGCCTTTTATACAACTCCTCATATGCCTTATCCTTAGCCTTCACCACCTCTCTCTTTGCCATGCACCTCATCTCCTTATACTCTTGTCTACTTTCTTCATCTCTTTGACAATCCCACTTCTTCTTCGCCAGCCTCTTTCTCTGTATACTCTCCTGTACTTCTTCATTCCACCACCAGGTCTCCTTGTCCTCCTTCCTCTTTCCAGATGTCACACCAAGCACCTTTCTAGCCATCTCTCTTACTTGCTCTGCTGTAGTTACCCAGCTTTTCGGTAACTCTTCACTGCCACCCAGTGTCTGTCTTAACTCTTCCCTGAACATCACCTCCCAATTACCCTTTTTCAATTTCTACCATTTGATCCCTGGTGCTGCCCTCGCACTCATACTCCTCTTCTTGATCACCAATGTTATCCTACAAACCACCATCCTATGCTGCCTAACTACACTTTCCCCTGCCACCACTTTATAGTCTCCAATATCCTTCAGACTGGCCCTTCTACATAAGATATAATCCACCTGTGTGCATCTTCCTCCACTCTTGCATGTCACCCTATGCTCCTCCTTCTTGTTAAAATATGTATTAATCACAGCTATGTCCATCCTTTTCGCAAAGTCCACTACCATCTGACCTTCTGCATTCCTTTGCTTAACACCATACCTATCCATCACTTCCTCATCCCCTCTATTCCCTTCACCAATATGCCCATTGAAATCTGCTCCAATCACTAGTCTCTCACTCTTCGGTACAGTCATCACCACTTCATTCAACTCACTCCAAAATTTTTCTTTCTCATCCATTGCACACCCAACTTGAGGAGCATATGCACTAACAACATTCATCAGTACACCATCAATTTCCAGCTTCATAAACATCACACTATCCGACACTCTTTTCACCTCCAAAACACTCTTAGCATACTGTTCCTTCAGGATAATGCCTATGCCATTTCTCCTTCCATCCACACCATGATAAAACAATTTGAAACTGCCTCCGATACACCTAGCCTTGCTCCCCTTCCATCTGGTCTCTTGCACACACAATATACCGACCTTTCTTCGGTCCATCATATCAGTCATACTGCCAACATTCAAAGTTCTGACCCTCACTATCACAGTCCTAGCCTTTACCTGCCTTCGGCATGCCTTCCCTCTCTTCTCCTCCTTCGGCCAACAGTAGCCCAATTTCCTCCAGCACCCTGTTGGCCTATAGTACTGGTGGCGGTTGTTGTTAACCTGGGCCTCGACCAATCTGGTATGTATTTCTGTACTGTTGTCTGCATATATGATTTGGCAAAATTTTACGCTGGATGGCCTTCCTGATGCAACCCTCCCCATTTATCCAGGCATGGGACCGGCACAAAGAAATGCACTGGCTTGTGCATCCCCAGTGGCTGGGTTAAACAAATGTTAAATAAATAAATAAATAAATAAATATACAAGTTTTGATGCAAAAGGCATGTGATGCTTGCCTTTTGTTTTACTGATAAGGATGGTCTCTTATTTTTTTCACGTCATTTCAGCATCCTGCTGGTAAATTTAAGCTTTGCTAGGCTTCAAATGACTCTTGGACATATAGCCTAGTAACTTAACTATCTGTGAACCTCTAAAAGCCCAAGCCCAGAATGCCTGAGTTCTTTCATTGTTCTGCAGGCTACCATATTTGCATGCTGACTATAGCAATAGAAGGCTGCTACATCTTGGATAGGTATATAGGTAGGTGAGTTATGTTGCTGGAATGTTTTACTTTGAAAATTAATATGCAGTGCTGTAATAATGAAACTACAGTCACCACTCTTCTGAAGAGATATTTTTTTTCATTACCCTGGAATCCTTTGTTGCTGTATGTAGGGTGGTGTGTGAGGCATTTGATAACATCAGTTTGCACTTGTGGCCCATTAGAAAAATAAGCAATCAAATAAAAGTTAAACTTCAGAAACATCAGTCTTTTTTAACAAAATATTTTTTTTATTTCAATTCTAAAGTATAAATAAAAATGAAATGTATTGTAACACCATGAAGCACTCCCAGAAAGCATCTTTGCTGTCTGCAATTCTTCATAAGAGAGGAATTTGACTGACAGGGACTGATATAAGGATGTCAGTTTTTTCAATAACAACCAAGCGCCTTGTGGATGTCAGCTTTTATTGCTGCCACATTTGATTTCACCATTACAGTATGTAGTCATGATGGCAGAGCAAGGCAATCTGTCTATCTAAGTTCCCGTACTGATCGCTGATGCACAGTTGCTTGGCATGCTCACTGGCTATGTACAACTCCCTGCAGCTTGCAGTCCCCACAGTGCAAATATACCAAGGAACAGATTCCCAACAGAGGGTACTGTCTGGAAGGAGGTGGTTTGCTGTCTGAAGCCACACCCTTCACACCAGAGAGGCATACTGACCATGGCTTCACTCCGTTCCCCTTCTGTTCCACTGCACATGCTGAAATCTGGGCTGCCTGAGCAGCAGGTAGTGATGACTCTTCCTCTCCTATGGGAGCAACTGCAAACCACAGCATAAGGTAAGGGAGTAAGTTCACAAAGGTAGCACATCTTGTACAGTCCACTGTAACTGCATATGCAGTCTAAAGTACCATACATATACTCACAGTGTACTTTAGGTGCATGTAATTATTACATTGTTTTGGATTACCACAGTAGTGTAGAGATCAGAATTGATCAAAGCATACGTTTCCACTTCATAACAAAAGAAATGGGAGACAACCAAAAGTGTTGGGAATGACAAAGAACCAAATTAAGGGATAGACTTCAATTATTGCTTTTAATATGTACACATTTGCTAAAATAATGAGCTTGCAATAGCATGAGATTCCTGAAACATATGGAGTCTGAAACTCAAATCTCTGACATTATTTAGTGTCTGCAGTCTTCAATGATTTGCCAGAAAATTGTAAACTGTAGGAGAAACAGATTAAAAATATGAGGCATACTCAGGGACATTCTGCAATATCCGGGACAGGTGTGAAACATGGACCACAGTCATGTACAGCCTGCGTAAACGCTATAACAAGAAGTGCACTTGTGCCCTTATAGGACAGAAAATTACTAAGTTTCTGCATCTGTGTCAGAGTGATTCTGTCATGGGTACCATGGGCAAATGCATGTGTGTGTGTGTGTGTGTGTGTGTGTGTGTGTGTGTGTGTGTGTGTGTTTGTGCGTATAGATATATCTATATCCATACAGCAGAACCTCTGAAAGTTGACCACCCAAGGGACTGTAACAAACTGGTCAACATATGGAGGTGGTCAACATAAGGAACTAAGCCTACTGTACTGATACGTACATGTACTTTAGTTTCTTGTATAGCTTTTATTAGAGAATATCATACAAAATCATACATAATCAAAACACAGTAAAATCATACATATAGTATCATACAAAATCAATATATTTACTGTTTTCTCATGGTTCAATCATTTTTTTCTAAAAAAAGAGTCAGTCTTGGTTTGTTTCTTATTCTTATTACTCGGTTAAGTGGAGAAAACACTCTCAATGTTGGCTACATCACTCAGCATACTGGGGCATTTTTCCACAGCAAATTACTTCAACTGCATTATCAGATGCCTGACATCCTCTTATTTTGGAGTGTCTGCACATTCTGTGTCATCCTCACTTGCTTCTTCCACTTTATCAGCTGCTTCATGCACTTTTATGCTGGTCTGTAGTTTGATCAAAATCGTTTGGAAAATTGCTTCTGGGTCAGGTTCATTACAGGCTGCTACCTCATCATCCATTGCAACAAAACCTTCAAAATCTACTCCTTCGAATTCTGCCATTGGAGATGGACTGTCTGATGGGGCCAAAACATCATGCTCTTGGCTTGTGACAAATCCAGCTTTCTTGAAACACTTCTGTATTGTTTCTGGCTGAACTTTATTCCAAGCAGAAGTGATCCAGAGAACAGCATTCAGAACATTAACTGATGCAGCGGATGAAGTTGCTTCCAGAGGCAGACCACAGGTTTGTGTTTTAGTAAGGACCCACTGCAGGAGCTGGGCTTGGTAGTGCATTTTAAATGTTTTGATGATGCCTTGGTCAAGAGCTTGGATTTTTGAGGTTGTGTTTGGAGGCAGAAACTTCAGTGTCACGTTTGTGAGGTGGCTCACTTTTGGGTGGCCAGGACAGTTGTCTATTGTCAGTAGAATAGACCATTTCTTCTTCTTCATTTCTCAGTCGATACCCCTTACCCACTCTTCCAATAGGGCATAAGATATCTATGTGCATTTATTGATCTTCAAGTGATGGGGAGGTCTTTGGGCTTCAGGTTCTTGAATGCACGTGGCTTTGCTGATATACCCATCACCAAGGGCTTTACTTTCACTCTGGTTGAGCTAGCGTAAAGCAGAACTGTGAAAGATTCTTTGGAAAATTTTCCACTCTTAACATTTGTCACCCTTCATGATGAGGCTCCTGTCAGGCTTCTCAATGAAAAAGAGTCCACACTCATCAACGTTAAAGATGTCATCACCTTTGAAGCCTCTGGCAAAGTCCTGGAACTTTTTGATGAACTCTTCCACAACTTATAATGGAACTTCATTGGATTTGCCACACAAGACTTCTGGGAAATCTCATGTTGCAGTTTAAATTTCTTGAGCCAACCACTTGATGCCTAAAAATCTGCCACCTCAAATTCCTGTGCAAATTTCTTAGCAAATTTTTGGTTTATCGGCCTGGAGTTTCGGATGTTAACTGCCATCATTTGTTTGAACCAGCTTAATGTGGCTTTATTGAGTTCATTGAGGTAAGTTTTCCTCCTTTTCCACTGTAGGTCTCCACTTTCCTTATGATATCTCTCCAAGTACTCATGTTTACGTTTTTGGATGTTGTTAACGGTGGTCTTGCTAACACCAAACTGTTCCACCGTCTTTCCTTGGCTGCTGCTTTCCAGAAAATGTAGAAGATCAACCCTTTCCTTCAATGTCAGCTCTATGAGTTCTTTCCTTTGGGCCATCATGTCTCGATTAACTGTAAAATTTGTCAGTAATTGTAGGATGTACTTATTCAGACCAGTTCTTCACGTTGAAAAAATCTTCAGCAACACACGTAAACAATAGGACATTAGGCCTAATCTAACACGTGGTAATAAAAAACAAGAAAAAAGAACTTATACTAAAGAAAATATAATACAACTAAGGGGCACAGCCCACACCTTCTACCCTTTGGTATAGAGTGGACTCAACTGGTCAAGTTATAGAGGATAAATTAATATTGTGTGTCACAGTCCAAGTGGTCAAGATACAGCTTACAGAGGTGGTCAGTATAGAGAGGTTGGTCTTCCATTGAGTATATGTGGTGCATGTCCGGTCTATAAAAATTAGGTCAACTTAAGGAAGTGGTCAACTATGGAGGTTCTACTGCATAGCTATAGACACACACACACACACAGATATGAATAAAGAAATCAATAAAAAAAATTAAATAAACCTAACAATGCCATAGTACATTTTGCCAGTGTGTGGTATGCATATGGCTTAGCCCAAGTATAACCATATTTGAAACTTGCTCTGATTTGTGCATGCACTCCAGCCAGCATCATGCAATCTTAACTTTTCACAGTGACTTTGGCTGTGAATGTGAGCAGCATTGAGGCCTCACATTGTACATGTGCTTACATCCCTGAAAGTCTATAAAATTTTAAGTGCCGTGTAATAGTCGTTTTTTGGTTCCTGCTATTTCTTACATTTGCCACCTTCTATTTCTTTCATTTGCTAACTGTTGTTCTTTATACAATGCCGTTTTTGGGGTGCCATTTAACTGCAGGCACTACTCGATCCGTGCAACTTGGTAACTGGGTTACATGGGCCATTTATACCTTGCAAACACTAGATGACCCCCTCTGTGTAATCTGCTGTAGTTGCCACACATTCCTGTTATTTTGCTGCTGAGAAATTTCCCTCACTGCAAAATACCCCTTTCGAAAAGTTTGAAGCATCTCCACTTGGCTGAATTGTGCACCTTGTACCTTTTGTGATTAGAAATGTGTACTTACTTTATATAGTTAACAGTACTGCAAAAACATTTTTTTTTTATTTGTATAAAGGGCAGCTGTAGTTTTCTTTAAGATAAAGGAATTTTTATTTAGTCAGTATGCTGGAACTTGGTTTATGAAATTTTGGATTGTTGCCCTTTGGCAAATATAAATGGTTTGTGCTTGCAAGTGTATGCTTTTAAGTAAGAATAAATAAAATCGTGGTTGGCAGACAGCTTGCTTCTAACTAAATATAGAATAGTTTTACCCTAGCTCTGACATATAAGGACAGTGTATGTTTTTAGTCAGAATTGCCAGCATACTCCCAAACTGTATCTGTTGTTTCTGTTATGATTTCATAGGCCTTGCCTGAGCTTGTGCAGTCATGACTTGCGTTTTGGAATTAGCTAGGTGTTCCAGACTGGCATCTTACAGAGAGGCTGAGAGTAATTTTAAAAGCTGTTCCATGATGCTGTTCAGAGAAATGAGTAGATTTGTACCTCTCAAACTATGCAGCACAAAAATCACATTATTTGTGAGTGTGCTTGCTTATCCTCATAATCTAAGTTTGTGCCCATTTTCAACTGTTGTTTGGGGATATTACTGTTGAAGAATGAGAGCCAAAAGAACATGCTCCCCACCACAAACACACACACCTTTACATATACAGCAGACTTTTGTATATACACATAGGTGTGCAAACCAACTGTCAAGTGAACTAAAAACAAATGAAAATGGCCTCATCTGAAAGGTACCATTCATTCAGACAGGCAATTATTTTACAAGGGTTGGCCTGCAAAGCTACATTAGATTTTTTCCTTTTCTCCCACAAATCAGCAGACAGTTATATAACTGCTGACTTAAAATGTGGGCTTTCAGATGAACGGTAGCTTTATAAAGCAAGGTATAAACTTTAGATACTGCAAAACAAACTGCACTTCATTTCTCTTGGGAGAGATTAAAATATTTTGCAAACAAAATGTTCAGGAAGCAGTAAACAAGGTAAAATTGTTTATGTATTTTAAAGTTAAATAAAGAACTCATCTGAATAATAGGTTAGCTTGAGTATGTGATGATAACATAAAAATCAAACACTCAATTAAGTAAGAAAATAATTTAGCTCAACACTATTAGCAGATCTTTCCAAGTTTAAATATGTCTGTTTTGCAAAGACATACCTCTTCCTTCCGGTCTTTTCTATTTTTCTTCTACCTCCTCCCTCACACCATTTACTTCCACTCATTTCAAGATTAATGATCAAGTCTGGGTATAGCCTGACCTACAGTGCTGCTGTTTTTTTTTTTCACCAGCGTTTCTAAAATGAGCTTTTCATACTTCAGTTTTTACAGTTGTACTTCAGAATTTATTTTTTGGAATCAGTGCATGTGCCCTTTCCATGAACTTACGCTGGCTTGCACTTCGACCACACAGAGACTCCTTTATGTTCACTGTGTAGGAGAAACTGCTGTGATTCATTTTCATGGGGTACTACTTTTTCCCATGTCATATCCTTGATTATCGGGCTTGTGTAGCATTTTTCAGCTTGAAGACTTAAATCACAGTCTGATGTCATTCTGCCCAACCTGGCAATGCATTAACTTACTTCTCCTGACATATGTCAGAATCTTTTGTTAGAAGCAATGTCTTTATGCTATTTACCTGTGCACTCTGCCATTGATGTGACATCCATGTTGTCATTCCTTGTCACTGCACTCATACATTTCAGTAGCAGAGATTGACAGTTTATATTGATGCTTAACTACAAGCCTTGTATAGTTCCTGTTCCCATCTAGTGGTCTAAAACAGGAAACATTAAAGGGTGCTCTTCTTCAGATTGTTTCTCTCCCTCTGTTACAGATATCACAAAAAACAAGATGACCCATTGTTGGTAGGACAAGGATGGACCAATTTCCTAGGGATAGGCCAATGTCCTAGATCTGTCTGCTTTGCATACCAATTGTCAGCCAGTTGGACGTGAATGCCATGCTACTTTTATATCACCTTTCCTTGTATCTTAAAATGCGAGAAATAAGAAAAATGAAGACAAATAGAGACATTTGGATTTGTCTTTTCAGTGACTACAGTGGGACAGTTTGCTGGATATGAGAAATGATACATCCTTATAAAATCAAAACTACAATTCTTATATGGTGCTGTACTGGGCTATTTCTTCCACTGAGGATTTGTTTAGAAACAGATAAACAGTTTCCTGACACAGGTAAATTGAAAGACCACATACTCTGCTTAGGTAGTTGATAGAAGAAAATTCAGCAAAAATAGATGCAGACTTATATTGTAAGCCTCATTACTTCAGTTCTTATTTTTAATATTATTTTTTGTTTTGTTTTAGGATAGTTTTTAAAGACACACACAAACACGCGTGCACGCGCACACAAACACACACACACACACACACACACACACACACACACACACACACACACACACACACACACACTGATTTATTCTTCAGTGAACTACTTGAAATGTAGAGGTAAAACATCATTACTTTACAAAATGCAGTAACAGAGAATTGACTGCAAAGACAGTTTTAGTTTTTAGAATCTCGAATGACATTTAACAGCATTCTCTGGATATAGTAGAGACTTGGGTGCTTTTACTTATGACCAGTTCTGGGAGCCATAGAGAGGAGAATGGTCAGTGCTGCAGCTTCTCTCTACAGTCCTACATTACATTTTGTCCTTCTTGTACAATACTTTATGATGGCTATAAAGAGCAGTGTAAGGTGGATGAGGACTATGAGTCAGAATACTTAATAGGTGCTTGCCTCTGGGGTCCAGTTTCACCTGACAAAATTGTGGCCTACTCTGTGTATCTGCTACACATCCACCCACCTGTACCTATACTTACACATTTAAAAGTCTAGACACATCCTACTGGTCTGTAGCTAATAGTATTTTGGTGTATGATTCTTTAAATATTAAAACAGTGTAAGAAACTTCCATGTGTGGAAGATTTTCAGTCCATGTATATCAAGTTAATCACTGTATATTACTCAGATCAGACAATGGTAGTAGAAGTAGCGAACTTAAATTTATCCTAAGTCATAAATAATAAAAAATATATAATTTGAAATATTATACAGGATAAGTATTACAAAGTAATCCAACCATTGTAGACAGTCTGTTTCCAGTCAAAAAGGTTTTGAATACTTAGTAATTCTGTATAATATTTCAAATTATATATATTTTTTATTATTTTTGAGTTGGGATGAGTTTAATTCACTGCTTCTACTACCATTATCCGATCTGAGTAATATACAATGATTAACTAGATATATATGGATTGAAAATCTTCCACACAGAGATGTTTCTTACACTGTTTTGTTTTTGGACCCACTATACGTTTAGTGGGCTGTTTGAGACTTCAGGGATACCCCAGATATTACTTGTTTTATCTTTAAATATTAGACATCTTACAGACAGGTGATGCGTGTCATGTGGTATATCTTTTTGTAGGAGGCAGTCACTGTAAAGGCTGCATGGAGGCTGGTAGTACGTCTACAATGTCTGAGCCGGGTGTGAGTAGTATCCTGACAGATATCAGAACTATTTCATGGCATCTGAAATGAAAATGTTTGTGTTTTTGAATTCTTTGTTGTTTTATTGTAAAGAACTATAACATGTAATTTTAAATTAGTTTGCTTTTTCTGAGTAAGTTCCCCATTATTTTTTCACTCTTGCAACTTATGAAAATACTTTGTTGTATTTACCTATTTTGGAAAAAAAACCTCAAAGGGCAAGCACCAGAAATCTTTCGCATCGCAAGGCAATTTAGCAGCAAATTGGAATTTATGGGTAAAACAATGCAATTTGTTCCTTAATGAAAGCAGAATGCTAAGAGTAGAATAACAAAGAAGCCTGTCTGTAACAGTGTTCCATGTTGCAGAGCAGGAAACCATTAAGGTATTTAATGCTTTTATCTTTCAAGAAGAGGAAAAAGATGAAATAGCAGCAATAAGCGAGAGAGAGAGACAAACTCAGAATTATAATGAGCCGAGGAAAGATATGCTATTGGTTTGTCATGTATTCTTTCCAACAAAGCAAGGTGTAACAGAAACTGCAGATTCTTATGTGTCTGTGAATTTGGTTATTTACCTGATTAATGGATAAAAAACAGAGTAGTCTAAATGAAAGAAAAGGCTTATGGTTAAGAAGTAATAAGAATTATTTAGAGGGACTGAAAAAGGTTAAAGTACTGCAGAATAGGGGACACTCACAAAACAAAAACAGGCAAAATTGCAGACTGATAAAGAGAAAATAAGGGACTACCTCGATAATATGCATGAGTTTAGAAATACTGCATTAAGCAACACTCCAGAGCACAAAGGCTTTTAGCACAATGGCTCAGCCAAAAGAAAGTATAAATGATTGTTGCCAAGCTTAAGGAACCTATAACAAGGAAAATAACCAGAGATCGTTTAGAAGTGTTAGAAGTACTCGAAAAATGTTATGAAAGTCTGAATAAAGTAGAGAAATATAAAAATTAAGAAAAAGTAAAATGTAAATATTTATGCAAAATTAAATATGCCAAGGTTAGAGGTAGCGGTAGATGAGGCTGAATTAATAATAGCTGGGATGGGAGGAGATGAGATAAAAATGGTGATATATGACTAATCTACAGGAAAGTCTCTTGGAATAGATGGCATTCCTGTGGAAGCCTGGAAGCATGGAGACAAGAAATTGATAAAGATTTATTTATTTTATTTATTTATTTTACATTTGCTGACCTGGATTGTCCAACTGAGCTAAAGAGCCCTTTTTCAGCGGAGGCCCGGGGAGAAAAGCTCCAACATATTATACAATTTTCATTATAAATTAGCATTAAACAGCAATGTTACAGGATTATTACAAGGCATTAAGTAGCAATATAATGTTATACAGTGTCACTAATCAGGAGTATAGCATAACTATTTCAAGATGTATAAAAAGAAGTATGTCATTAAGATGAGTATAGTTTTTGGGGTAAGTGGTTAAAAAAAAAACAATTTTATCATGATGTAGTTGCATGAAGGCAAGACAATTACAATAGAATGTTTCTCTGAGGCAATTTGCTTAATAGATTTTAGAAGACAGTAGTCAAGGAAGATTAGAGAGAGCTAGTGAGAAGAGTGAGTTAAGGGCAGAAAGTAGATTAAGGGACGGGAAGTAGGGGATGCTAAGGAGGGAGAGTGCAGTGGTAGGACCAGTGACTTTTAAAGTGCTCTTTGGTGGCTGTTTTAAATAGTTTAGGATATGTAAGGGTCCTGATTTCTAGTGGGAGCCTATTCCAGGCAATAGTGGGGAGATAGCTGTACATGCTGCATCCAAATTTTCACTTGGGTTTGTAGATCTGGAAGGTTTTGTTTTACACTATTTTAAAAGGAGGAAAAGCACCAACATCCTTTAAGGAGGTGGTGGGTGTAATACCTAAATATGATAAATAAACATCAGATCCAGCTTCACGTAGGCCTATTTCAATTCCAAACTAGGATTATAAAGTGTTTATGTAATGGCTAAAAGAATGGCAAAACTGATGCCAAAATTGATGGCTATGGATCAGTGTGGTTTTTGGAGGGGAGGCTAATATCTGACAACATTAATAGAACAATGATGATCCAGAGGGAATAAGGATGTAAGAAAATACCACTGTTGTTGTTGGGTTTTGATGCAGTGAAAGCATTTAACACAGTGAGCTGGGATTTTATAAGTAGGGCAATTGAAACATTTGCATTCCTTGATAAAAGTATAAGATTGATTAGGAGGATATATGAGGTATTAGAGGTGAAAATTAAAGTGGGGATTTCCTTTCTGCTAATTTCTGTTTGAGCAGAGGAACCAGGCAGATGTGTCCTATTTTCTCTATGTTTTTTTGCATTATATTTAGAACCACTGCCAATAAAAGAAAGGAGCCAGAAATTCAAGGATATAATTGGCATGGGAATCAAAAAAGTTGGCTTTATTTGCATGTGATATTAATTTATACCTGATAAAACCAGAAAATGGCATTTCAGTGTTGTGGAACATTATGAGATAGTTCCAGATCTTTTTGGGATTCAAAATTGATGAAGATAAAATAAAGGCAAATGCTAACTATGTGCCCACACACAAACTGGTTCAGCAATACCCGCATTTATTTATTTATTTTGTTTACCAGGATGTCCAACTGGGCCAGTGGCCCTTTTTCAGCAGAGGTCCGAGGAGAAAACCTCCATTGAAAAAAACACATTACAAGCAATACAATAAATTGATAACAATCAACAGCACATAACTTTGGTAAATATAGGTAGTAAATAGTTTATACATAAAAAATAAAAATTGAGAGAGTAACATAAAGTGGAAAAAAAGCAATAAACTAGCATGAAATAGCTTGTGCCATCACAGAGAAATGAATGGCCAGTAGACCAGTATCATGGTTTTGGTGGTAAATATTTGTGAGACACATGTAGGGTATATGAACAAGAATATGGCTGATTGTTGCTATGCTAGTGTTACTTGTTCTAAACAGCGATAGCTAAAGCAATATTGAGGTGACGTACAAGAAGGAGGGAATATGATGAAACTGTAGGAAGCTTGAGTAGTAAGCTTGAGATAGGTAAAGAGAAACTGGAATTCCTTGAGAGAAGGGATCGTTTGGATGCTAGAATAGGGAATAGATATTTTGGTTGTAAGAACAAGGAAGGATAAAATGATCAGCCTGTATTAGTGCAGGAGCAAAGCCAGCTTTTTGGTTAGGTGTTTGTTAAGCAGTCATTTAAATTTTGTTGTGTTGCTAGAATTTCGTATTTTCTGAGGCATGGAATTCCAGGTCTTAGATATTTGGTGGGAGAATAGAGGGCTACCGTAACAGTAAATTATTTATTTTGAGTAGTAGTGTGTTGGAGGATCTTAGTGGCCTGCCATTTGAGTAGGGCTGCACTAAGCTCTTGAGTACTGGACAGTTGTCTGGGTGGTGGAAGATGAAATGAATGAAAGTTAGTTGGCAGAGGGATAGGAGATTGGGTAGTTCAATCCAGTTTAGTTTATGAAGTACTGTGCAGTGATGTGATCTGGAAGGGAGGTTAGTAGCAAATCTTGTAGTTTTGTTACAGCAGGACTCCAGTTTGTTTAAATCTGATTTTCAGAAATTAGTGAATATTGGTGAGTCATATAGAAGGGTAGAGAGTAGATGAGTCCAGCTATGGAATGTCTAGTGGCCTCGGTTAGGTATGGCTTTACTCTGTATAGTGAGCCTAGCTTAATGTGGACCTTTTTGATAGTTAGAGCGAGGTGTTTGTCAAATTTTAGGTTGTTGTCAATTGTCACTCCAAGGAGTTTGGTGTGCTGGACAGATTCAGTTTTAGTTTTATTGGATGAATCAATGGTGAAGGGAGGGGGGTTATGAGGAACTTTGTCATTAGAGAAGAGCATAAGCTTTGTTTTATTTTGATTGAATATGAGTTGAGAGAAAAAGAGGTATTTTTCAATGTCTTAGAAGGATTTATGGGGGCATGATAAAATGAAGTACTCAGGAGTATAGGTTAAAAGAATTGTGTTATGGCAGCTAATTATGTGCAAAATAACACTAAACAAAATATAACACAAAAACTGAAAAATTGGAAGCTCTGTTTTATGGCTATAGCTAGCAATTAGCAAATTGTGAAAATGTTTTAGTCCCTTTAGTTTTATACACAGGTCAGGCATATTTGTGTTAACCAGAGGTGAAGTTGTGGATAGCAATTAATAAAAAGTTGAAGGATTTTACCTGGGAGGAGAAGAGGACAAGAGTCAAGTGGGATAAGTTGATTCTTCCAGTAGAACAAGGTGTTTTGGGATTACTTGATTTGAAGGGGTATTTTGGAGCTATACATTTGAGGCTGTTATATATAGCATGAGCAGAAAGCTATAATTCAAAGTAGGAAGGGGTGATGATGAAATGGGTGAAAGCTCTAGAAACAAGGAGAGACTGTGATGTTTGATGCAGATCCTCAAGAATAATAACAATAACTATACATCATTTTATATTCATAAAGTAGCAAAAAGTGTTCTAAGAAATGAGCCAACATGAGAATGCAGAAAGGAGATTCTGCCAGTAGGAATGACTGCAATTCAGAGTACAGTGAATAGGCAAGAGTGGGTTGGTATTTCCTGGAGAAAGCTGGCAAAGGACCCAAACTACTGGGAGGAAATAATTAGAGAGGAAAAGTAATAGAATGGGAAGAGGCCAATATTTCATTTTGTTTACATGCTAGAGATTACCTTCCGTATCAAGGACTGATATCAGTGTATAGACAAAGAGAAAGAAATAGGGGGATCCTTAGTGAAAGACCAGCACTAGTAGAGCTTTACTAGGCTCTAGAACAGAAGCTGCTGTTAAAAAAGGGGATAATTAGCAGGGCATATAAATATTGCATGATAACTATAAGAATCAGTCAGAGGATGCTAGAAATGATTAGAAAAATAGATTTGATAATTAGTTCACAAAATATAGTAAGATATATGCTTGTCTGTCAAATGTGCAAGAACGTGTAGACGATTTGGGAACTTTGCTTGGAAGTCTTTGCATAAGTATTTTTGTACCAAAAGCAGACAAGAATTTTTCCTTAGGTAGATTGCAAATGTTGGAGGTGTGATGAGAAGGATAAAGGTAATGGGAACTTATTTTTTTGGGAGTGTAATGAGTTGGTAGACTTTAAAAATTCCTTGCAGACTACTCTGTTAGAAATACTAGGTGAGCAATTTGGTGTCACTAAGGAAATGATTTTTTTTTAGCTGTGATACAGAATTGGAATTACCTAAACATAGTAAGGCCTTGTTGAGTTTAGTTCTAGTGGCTGCCAAAAAGGAATTACTTGAAAATGGAAATCAAAGTCTAGGTCAACTGTAGTAGAAGTAGTGAATGTAGTAGCATAGATAAAATAAATGGAAGTGGAATTGTTAGAAAAGGGTGGGAGCAAATTACATAGAAAAAAGGGAATTGTGGGATACATTTATGTAGCATAATGTTTTAGAGGAAGAGTGAGGTTTAAGGGAAGGAAGAGATTGAATGAGCTATGTAATGTTTAACTGACAATGACTGTATAGGTTATAAGTAATGTATAGGTTTGCAACTGAAAATATGTCAATATGGTTTGTTTTCATTTATAGAAATGTATGATTGCATATGTCATAAGTGATAATTCAATAAAGATATTTCTTGATAAAAAAACAGAGAAGTCTAAAAGAGTGGCCTGCAGTATAAGTAAAGGTGACGCATCTTTTTAGAAATATAGACTTGACCTTATCTGAACCTGTAGATTTGTGCAGAGTAGGTGAAATTCTGAGTAAAAAATTAGAGGAATTGATTAAAGAAATTAATGTTTGTATGATACAGTTTGAGTCAAATAAGGTACACTCAAACATAAATTGAAATGACACGGCATTGCTAACAGTGATGAGAAAGAAACCAATTTAGTGTATCGTAAGTGTTGTGCAGTGGAACTTCAAAACTCGTGTATCGTGTTTGTCTGTTAAGCACAATAGTAAAAAGTATCAATATTTAATCAGTTTTGCAGAAATAATTTTGAAAAGATATATAAATGAAAAAGTATGGATGTTTCAATGAATGTACATTATACTGAGGAAAAACATGACATAAGACGTGCTAGACAATGGTTCTGAGTATAATGCTTGGAAAGAAAACATTTTTAAAGAATTAGGGCCACAAGAGTATGAAAGTAAAACTGTGTGTATGCTACTGCTATTTAGGATGCTATATAAAGACATTATGTTCGAAGATGTTGATATTTGTACACAAAAATACAAATTATAAACTCCTCTTTCAAACAGTAGTACTGGATCAGAAAGATGTTGATATTTGTACACAAAAATACAAATTATAAACTCTTCTTTCAAACAGTAGTACTGGATCAGAAAGTAAAATGACATAGTAACTCACCTGATATTCTGGGAAGGATGGCCCTAGTGAAACGTATTCACAGTAAGCAAGCCAAGACTAAATGTGCACAGGAACAGTTGCACAGTGATAAAGCCATCCCAAATGGTGTGCAAAGCTATAGGAAGCATATCTCATAGGATTATGCTAATTTGTTTACTTGCATGTGTAGCTTGGCAGGAGAATTTTGTATTCAAATAAGTCCACATGCTGGTCCAGCAATACATGTTCTAAAATAATTAACAATAACATTCAGGTCTTCACAGAGATTATAGTGAATGGAATATATAGGTACCATTGAGAAACAGACTGAGCCAACAGAATGGGGAATGATATAGTCACTTTTGTGAAGCAGACACAGGTCTCATTTGCTGCAATCCAAAGATCTTAGCAAAGTGAAGGAAACAGAGCCTTACCTACTGATTTCATTTATGGAAGTGGTTCCAGCAATGCAGCATGCTCCATTCTGTTCAATATAAACCTATATCTTAGCTGTAATCTTAGCCACTGTTATTCAAGGGTAATAGCTGCTAGCTCAGCTATTAAAATACTTGCTAGTCTTTATGGCACCAATGATATAAGTGTTGTGCCATTTAACTAAATAATTTCATTTTGAACTATAACTGTTTACTACTATTGTTAAACAAAACATACCTATACTTCTTGTAACTTGTAATTAATTGTTGTTTTTAATTGTTGTTTTTATTGTGGAGCTTTTCTTCCCGGGCCTCCGCTGAAAAAGGACCTGTGTTCAGTTGGATTTTCCCGGTCAACAATTGTAAATAAATAAATAAGTAAATAAATAATATAAGATATAAACCAGAGTCCTTTTTTCAAAGAAAGCCAGATAAAGCTTAGAATTATGTTTATTTAATATACTTTTATGAAGTTCTTAATTCTTGAGACTTCTATGAGGTATCTCTTCTGCATGAGAAGTATTTCAGAAAGCTGGTACACAAGCTGTTGAAGGCTTAGAAGGTGTTTTGAACACAATTGTTGACCTGTTACTGTGCAGTCAGACACAAGTAAAACAAGATAGGAGACTGATACATCTGTTGATCTGTTTAAGACAATATCATTTTAAACCTAACTAGAACAACATGGAAAAGGTAGGATGATGAGGCTGAAATACAAGGATCATATTCTGCAATCAAGCAAAATTACAACAGGCTTGAGCTTGAAAAAAGAAAAGGAATATAAATTCCAAAAACATTATGCAAGGAGAAAGACAAAAGATTTTGGGAACAACATACCTTATCCTGCAAAAATCCATGTTTAGTATGTCTAAGTTACTAGAAAGCTGTTGAAGCAAGACATAGCCCAGGAATGGAGTGAAAAAACAAGAAATAGTTTTCAAATACTAGTGATAGAAGTACCTGCATTTAAACATTATGATGTTAACAAGTCAGCCGCATTATAAATGGATAACAGAATGGAACTCTGTTCTTACAGAAGAATAGACCCACTGCCTGTAGTTCAGGAACACGTACAGCTATAGAAAAGAGATTTACACAGACAAAGAATTGCTAGCAATAGTGTAGGGTGTGAAAAATTACCAAAATATGTTAATGATGAAGAAGCACAAATGGATAAAGACTTTAAACCCTTGCAAAACATATTCAAAAGTATCTTTGATATTACAAATGATATTACCTTTACAAAAGTATGACCTGAAAGTAAAAATACAGACCAGTTAATGAGCTATATATAATATATGTTATGTAGGGGATATTTACTCTTAAAATTAGGAGTTACCCGGGCAAGAATTGGTGAGTCTGCAATTTCCAGTGACAGAGGAAAAGGTAAAAGAATTTCAGGGATGTACTGACTGTGACTTAAAAAAACATTTACTCCAAGACATCACAATGACATGGTGGCCAAGGCAAAAAAAAATCTACCAAAAAGGAAATTCAGTCATAGTTTTCCTTCAGGGAATACTAAAGTTTAATGTCCAAAGCTGACAAGATTATTGTACCTATCAAGCTAAAAGGAAATATACTTGAGACAGTACAAGACTTTCATCTTGGGGTAGTAAAGTTGAAAAAGACAACACGAGACATCAGACCAGTGACAAGTGGAGTGCCACAGGGTCGGTCTTGGGTCCTCTCCTGTTTGGTATCTACTTCTCTGAAGTCCAGGCTAATAAAGTCCAGGCTAATACAACTGGTCTCTGGCTAACAAAATTTGCAGACAATTCCAAATTAGGAGCCATAATAGATTCACGTAATGATGTGGCATTCTACAAAGAGGCCTCTCTGAGACTGATGCTTGGTGTCAAAGTCATGGCCTAAAGCTCAATGCCAAGAAGTGCATTGTCATCCCCTTTGGGAAAAACACCGTACCCATGAACTACCACATAGGTGGTAGCCTACGAAACACTGAAAGTGTGATAAGAGACCTTGGGACACAGGTGGACAGTAGTCTCTCCTTTGATAATCACGTCACTACAGTTGTCAGGAAATCCTTCTACATGGCACACCTCATCACAAAGGGATTCTCCTCCAGAAAAAGAGAGGTCATCGTTCCTCTCTACTCATCCCTCATCAAACCCATTATAGAGTACAGCGCCCCATTTGGCATGTACCTCGCAAGACATCTACAACAACTAGAAAGGCCACAGAAATACCTCACTAGGAGGATTACCGGCCTCAAACAGATGCCATACACAGACCGTCTCAAAAAACCCCAGCTCTACTCTGTCGTATATCACCTACTCAGAGGCAACCTCTGCCTAACATACAAAGCCATCTGTAACCCAGATCTGATGGACATCTACACTTAAATAAATCCCAATCTCTCTGAGCTACATGCTCCAGGGACCTAAACCTTGTCACCACAATAAACAGAACATGCTGGAGAGATACATTCCTGTCCCAGAGACTTCCCATGCTCTGGAACAGGCTACCCATTCATGTCAAGCAAAGCTCCTCATTAGCCCTCTTTAAGAGAAATCTTGACAATTGGATGGGAAACAGAAATTTCACCCCCGGGATCACTTCTGTGGCTCTGGTTGACAGGGGCAAAGGAAAATAATTTTCTTGGGTGGCGAAAGCCAAGGAACCTTGTTTGACTAGACTTATATAGGCCCTAGGGCCGATAGCCTAGTACATACCTATGAACCTATGTTATATTGTTCAGGAAGGTCAACATAGATATAGAAACTCTGATGTGTTTACTATATATATATATATATATATATATATATATATATATATATATATATATATATGACAGCACTCCACAAGAAGAGAAGTTATCTTTCTACCACCATACAAACCAAGTAGTTGAATGGGCACAACTATGTTCTCTGACAAGGATGTCATCTACTGGGTATTTGTAGATTATTACTCTAAAAGTACCTTGAAGTGAATGGTAGACACTAAGGTATGGTGGTTGCACAGGAGGAGTAAGACTCTGAGATGTTAATGAGCTGTTTCTAATAGTCAATGGTACACTATTTGATTCCTTCTGACTCCATTCTCTGGAATTCTGAGCAAGTCTCTTAGCTACATAGTACGTCCACACTGGGTCTGAAAAGGGATAGTTTTGTCCAGTGGCATATTCAATTAACAAATATATAAAATAAAAAAAAGTAAAATACATGCCTAGCAATCCATCTTCTTGAGGCAGGGTATACCCAATGTTCTTATATCAGCCAGAAGTGCAGTTCACTAATATGGTATATAAAATAAATTGACCAGCAGTGGGAGTTCTCATGTAACTACAACTCAAAGGTTCCCACTGTTTAATGGACAGGTGCAAGAATCACCTAAGCAATGAAGAGTACGATGAAAAAAGAGTGAAAGTCATAGCAATGACAGTTTTCATCTTCCAATTTTGGAATATATGAATGCTCTGTTGCAGAATCTCAATCTGTCAGCAGCTCACTTTGTAGTAAAAAGTAATATACTGACATTTGCTTCTTAACTAATGCCAGATAATCATGGCAAAGTAAAAAAGATGCTTGAATGAAATTGGGAGAAGCAGAAATCTTGCTTTGACAAGCAGATCAGTAAAGTCTATCACTTTGCAAAGTGGAAACACACAAAGAGAATCCAGTATCCCACCATCGAACAAGATCAGTAACACAAAATGTTTTTAACAGTTTGAGCATCTGAGCTGAGATCCAGTGTAGGTCAAGAAGTAAATGGTCAGTTGCGGAGAAGAAACAAGTCTTACCATTCTTATCTGTTCCGGAAAGCCAGATATAAGCTGAAAAAGCACAGATATAAAATAATGCGATAGAGTCATGTGTTAATGTGGTCTTAATGTGAAGAACACACTTCTGTTGTGTCTTCACCAGTTTCCCCCTAACAAAACTATCCAAAAATTAAGCCACAAAGTCCCTGGAGAGCACATATTTAGGTTCACAGGCATATACTAGGCTAACTGTCCATAAGAGTTCATTTTAAGCCGAGCCAATAACCAGAGGTTAGAATGAAATCTAGCACTTTGCACTTACTGGATGAAGATATTAACCATTGTGCCAAACCTAACCACCTACATTCATACATATTCTAGATTTGGAAGACCATTAAAGGGATGCAACAGAAACGTATTCATGATGCTAAAGATTAAAAAATGTATTTACTGAAATATACGATGAATGTGAGTAAAGGTCCAGTTTCTTGCTCATTCTTTTATCTCTGCTTTGGTAACCTTTAAGCCTCAGACTCTTGGCTACCCCATTCAGCCTATGCATTCCTCCAGAAGGTGAGAGCAAAGTAGCAGAGAGTGATGCCTATCTGAGTTGTTGGGGGGTTATATTTACAATGAGAATGAGCACCCACCCAGCCCCTGAAGAGAAGTGGGACATAAAAGTCATGTATCTTCTCCATTCCCTGCACTCAAGTTTCAGCAGTTACCAAAACTGCTGTTTCAACTCTGATGACCTGGGTTGCAGTCTAAGCTTTTATCCCCCTCCAATAGTGGAACTGTCTTGAATAAAGGTCTGATTTGATGTAAAAAAAGCCCATGACATCATTAATAATATAAAAAGGATACGTGTACTGCAATGAATGGTACCTCATGGTTTATGTGGAAAAATGGTACATCTGTTTCTAAATGGTAGTCACAGTAAAAGACCATCACTAGGGCTCATAATACACTCACAGTGTTTGCATCTTAAATGAGCATCTGAGTAGACATTAGACATGTTACATAGGCCTCTTTGTTGCATTTTAATAATTCTTAATGTTAATTAGATAATACAGTAATTCTTCATTATTAATACCTTTACCCATGTTTAAACAGACCTATTTTACCTGATCAACTTTTAAAATAGTCAAAACTCTCATGGCTGGGACCATATGATTGACAGTTTAAAAGGTGGAATGAGTTATTCTGAGACTGCAATACAGTGTGGATTGGGGAATGTGCCCTTTTTCCTACTGTAGTGCAATTTTGGAATTGGTATATTTAATTAGCAGTGTATTTGAGTGTGAAGGGAGGTTTGACCCCTGCAAAAATGCTATTTTTGCTATAGTCTGGTTGTTTGACTTTTTAAACTGTCAATCCCATGGTCTCGCCCACGTTAATTTTGACTATTTAAAAAGTCAATCAAGTAAATAGCTCCATTTAAACTAGATCACTATTACTTGAGAAAAGAGAATTATACTGGCAATTATGTTTGAATGCCGGGAACTGGCCAGGCCTGAATGAGCATATTTCAATTAGCCCAATTTTAAAACTAAAGGCACTAGAAAGATAAAATGTGTGTGTATATATATGTCTATATATATATATATATATATATATATATATATTTCTCCATTATGCATTTTAACATTTTAACATTTTACTATCACATGTTCAGTATTTATGTTAAGTGTATTTATTTCTATTAACATTTTCTACTATATCTAGTTTTAGTATTTAATCACACATATTTATTGTTTTAACACATTCAACATATTTAAATATTTATTGTAAATTGTCATTTTTATGAAGCAGTGTTTATATATAGTGTGTTTTTAGGGTGGTGTGTTCCATGAACTTTTTCAGTTTGTATAGTTTGTCTGCTTTTTAAATTCAGTGACTGTAAATATTGTGCTTTTAATGACATAATTGATTAGTTTATAACTGGGTGGAACTTCCTGTTTGGACTGTATAAGAAGGAAGTAACTATGTGGGGTAAATTGTCTGATGAAGTCTAGATCTTTCTGGACGAAAGTGCTCATCCTTGGATTTTTTGTCTGAAGTTATTAAAGTGGATTCTGCATTCTACAACTGTGTGGTGATTTGCAGCCTGCAATACTTTGAGTGGGTTCAATTCAGCTACTTCTTCTGGCTTTTGTGTTTATCTGCTTCAGTTTGTGCTTTGTGACTTTACAGTAAAAGACATCACTAGGGCTCATAATACACTCACAGTGTTTGCATCTTAAATGAGCATCTGAGTAGACATTAGACATGTTACATAGGCCTCTTTGTTGCATTTTAATAATTCTTAATGTTAATTAGATAATACAGTAATTCTTCATTATTAATACTTTTACCCATGTTTAAACAGACCTATTTTACATGATTATCTTTTAAAATAGTCAAAACTCTCATGGCTGGGACCATATGATTGACAGTTTAAAAGGTGGAATGAGTTATTCTGAGACTGCAATACAGTGTGGATTGGGAAATGTGCCCTTTTCCCTACTGTAGTGCAATTTTGGAATTGGTATATTTAATTAGCAGTGTATTTGGGGGTGAAGGGAGGCTTGACTCCTGCAAAAATGCTATTTTTGCTATAGTCTGGTTGTTTGACTTTTTAAACTGTCAATCACATGGTCTCACCCATGTTAATTTTGACTATTTAAAAAGTCAATCAAGTAAATAGCTCCATTTAAACTAGGGATCGTGGCAAGTGAAATAAAGAAGTGTTAATTTTGTCTGTAGTGGTGTTTCCACTAGAAGACTATTGAAAATAATTTTACATTTTTCTTTCATTTCTAGATTACGTATGCGCGTCAGTGGATACAGACTGTCAGTTATTTTATGTAGCCAAAAATATTATTAAGGATGCTGATGATAAAAAAAAAAAAATCAAAGTTAACTTAAATCAGCACTACTAGTGGACTTTTGTTTCTGCTCTGGTCTGTACAGTATCCTGTTAACATCAGACTCTCCAGTGGTATTCATAGCAAACAATGTAAACAATTGGAAGCTGGAGGGTTTGGGAAAGATGATTAAACTGGTTTCAATGTAGTTAACCACCCAGGTGACCATTATCATTACTACCATCCTTAATTTGGGCCTTCTGCACTGGAAAAATGGCATATGGACAGCAACCTTCACAAAGCCCTTAGCCTGATGAGTCAGGTCTTAGCAATTCATTCTGAGAAATACAGAACTTCAGGCTGGAATTATGCAAAGAAATGTGTTAGGTTATGTCCATGGTCCAGCAGTCCGAAGAACACATTGAACGCGCATCTGATAAGTTATTCAAATATGGTGGTAAAGATGGCAACCTGGAAAATATCAATCATTCAACTAATACAGGAAATATTTTGTTTGCATGACAAAATGTGTGACCTTAAAATCCAAGGGAGGAGAGCCAATTTGTGTTTATGGTATTACAGAAAGTATTGAGGGTCCAGATGTGGATATCTGGTAACCATTTATAATGTCAGGTTCCACTACAGTGAGTCCCATAATACTGAGACTGAAGAGTTGAAAAAATGAACTTACATATAGTAAGTACAAGTTGGCCATTTCCCAGAATATTCCCCTGTCTCTGAGATATATGGCAATTTTGGTTGGTGTTAGTATATATTAAGTTCATGAGATTGGGGGGGGGGGGTGCAAGATGGAAGTTTAAAGGAGGAGAGTGATGTTCAAGATTCGCCCTTTTTTGCACTTTCAGTCTTTTTTTTTGTTCTTGGTGTATCTGCTCACATAATTCTGAGTGCTGAAATCTCAGTAGGGAGCCACATATCAAAGGCATACATGAAGTATGATACATGTTATAAGGGCTTCCTTCACCTTGGGAGTACAGTGAATGTTATCTAAGAAGCAGGCTGGAAACAGTACTACACTGCCCTTGGAGTTGGCACTGTGTTCATTCACACAAAACAAGGAAGCCATTCTCAATGTGATCTGAGCCAACAAGCATACTTATGGCTGCAAAAGACAGAGTGACTCTTGATAGGGACTAGCCTGCTCCTAAACTGAAAGAAAGAAAGAAATAAAGAGAAAGAAAGAAAGACATACTGTACCTACTTCTGGAAAAATTAAGCATGCCCTTTCACATTCTACATTACTGAAGGTCTTTTCTACAGATTAAACAGTCTGATACTAACCCCCTCGCAAGATGCATTGTTGACCTGACAATCCAGGAACTGCTAACTCTCCCTAATACATAGAGATGAATGGAATGCAGCATCAACAGACAGGCGAGAGTGCTCATGTGAGTGAGGTGATTGAGGGCTTCCACTTGATGAAAGAAAAGTTGACAAGAAGTCCTTCGGTTGTACATTGTAAATTTGCTGAACAAATGGAAGAGGTAGGATTCATTTGAGGTGACTTGGAAGGTTTGAACTGTTACCACAGCTCTCTGTTGATCTAAACAGTATCTTATCTTTTTTGAGAAACTTGGTCAGCTTACAGCAGCTGAATATTATATTACTTTGTTTTATATACTGATGTAGACTATGGCTTCTTTTCATTATGATAAAACAAACAAACAAACAAACCAAAAAAAAATACATTACACCATCGGGGAGACTAGGAAATAATTGCTCTAAACGTACAATACCTTGCTGCTCCCTAGTCTTACATACAGCAGTTTAAAGTTAGTTGTTTAAAAATGGGATGACTTGTCATGATAAGTGGTGCCTTTTTAAAAACATTGGTAACACTGCAGGCCTGTAGTATAGTGTCCTTTCTCTCAGAGTAGGAAGCTAAGAAGTTTCCTGAATATAAGTATCTGTGGTTGGGGGTTTTGCACTACACCAAAAGTCAGAAAATGGAAATGGACATTGCTGCAAAATGGGCTGTGAATTTGGACTCGGTGGTTTAGTTGACTTAATTGTGAAGGGCATCTCATAAGGATAAATTTCAGGACTGGAGGTATTTTGTAGACCTTCTTCCAGATGTGCCTCCCTTCCCCCCAACCAGTCTTGCTAAACTAAATAATTAACAAGACTGCATTGTGAGCAAGTGGAAAAATAATAAAGGAGGGTGATGAAATTGGTGCTAGACCTTCACATAGTTTTAGATGAAATACAGAGCATAAGTACAAGTTAAATGAAGAATGACTTAAAATAAATATATGACAGATCCTGTCTTTAAGGATATATGTGTATTGAGAACTTTCATTACATTACATTGCATTTGCCTGGTGATAGAAGGAGACAACAAGCTTACCTAGGTAGCTCTTTTAAATTTGTTGACAGTGTAACTCACTTCCATTACTGCCTTTTACCCATTTTCCACTTACTCCTTGTCCTCTTAATTGCCCCTGTGTATTCCGTCTCTCTCATATATGCTGGTAGTCTATTTCATGGGTCTGCAACCTTCATTGTGGAAAAAGTACTTTTTCAAGGCAAAAGGAGTAGCTAGTGCCTACAATAGCAGAATAATTTTCAAGAATCTGCATGCCAGATGCCAAATTGCACCCAGCTCCCCACCCTGCATCCTGTCAACTACTTGCTCCATTGTCAGTCTGTCAGTAAGCAAGCAACAGCATCAAGCCACTGGAAGCAACCTTATATACACTGTACAGAAGTGTGTGAAGATATAAACGGTGAAATCTGAAGAGAGTGTATCTTATGGTCATGACTGTTTATTGGTTCATAGGTTCTTCATCAATTATTTCAGTCTGTGTTGGATTGTATGGGCTTATCTTGTGCTCCTTCACTTTTACACAAAGAGTGACACAATTTAAGTAAATAAATAAATTCAGTTTCATGTCTAGAAGACCAAAACATTGAAAAGTGAATGCTTCAAGACTCTGACGTCCATCCTTTTGAGTAATAAGTCATTTCTTTCCTTCTCTGGCTGTTGGAGAAACTGTTTGAACTTCCTGTAACAAGTATTCGCATCTTTTCTTTTTGAAAGGCCCTTGTGTATGATATGTGCACTGTAGAAAGAAGCCAAACCAGAGTTATGCATTGCAGTAGCAAACTTGTTTGCCTTTAAGTATGAAGTAGGTTTGGTAGGCCTGCTTGTATCAAGGGGTCTGATATGACATGTGACATTGACTAGGAATACTACAGACCACTTATACTTTCCAAAAAAGGTGACAGAAACTGCAACTTTAAGAACTACGTGCATGGGGAAAGAGACTACGACATTTAGAAGTGCAAAATGCATATAACATGCTAGCAACAGCAGCAAATGGCTGAAGCTTATTAGGAACAACTCAAACCATAATAACAGGAAACCTTTTTTAATATACCGCCTAAATATGATGCTTCTGAATCAGCACCCAGCAGCTTTGGAAGTCTGCTCTGTAATCTGTGTTATTTCAGTGACTGGTTATCCGAGGATATTTGACTTGCTAGCTGTACTTTGTATGAATCTGAGTCCATTTTGAAGAGATGTTTGTTTACGTTATACTGTCTGATTTTATATTTGTTTTTTATCTTTATTTACATATATACTTTAGCAAACTGCAGACTTTGCTTCTAGTGTGGCACTACAATGATATTGATTAGTGTTGTTGTTTATACTCTGTGCAAATGCATACTGACCCTTTTTTATGTTGTTTCTTTTCTTAAATACTTTGGGGGCACATCTACCTAATGTACCTTCCACACCTGATTTTCTGTCCCGTCTGTCTAATATTTGATGCCATTCAAGGGCTTCTCTTCATTTCCCTTTCATTGCAGTGTAGACCTGCCCCTACCTGTGCTAAAATCCAAGGAGCTCTCATTGTCTCTTACTTCCAACTTTAGGATACAAAATAATTAGAAAAAAAGCCCCAAACCAGGGAGATTTTTTTTAAAATGTTGATACTATTAACTTAGATCTTTTCAAAAAAAATTCCAGTTCTAGAAGGGATGAAACAAAACTCTTAAGAAAATATTATGTGTCCTTACAAAATGTTGACAGTTCAGAGGTTTGTGCTTGGGAACGGAGAAGTGGCTCCCGTGTTTTTATCACCACCATGCAAGTGGAGGCTTGTGCTACACTGAAATAGCTAGGACTGGGAGCGTGGGCTTGGCAGTGGCAAGTTGGTGATGGTAACCTTCATTAGGGAACATATGGGAGGACACTTTCTCTTGGGAAAGACATAACATGCTTCTGCAGTGAAGTAGGTGTGTGCATCAGGCACTTGAAGGTGGTGTTAGACCTTAACAGAAATGTTGTCATTGTCTGTAGCTACATGAAGCAGCTGCTGGAGAAGGATGGGGATGCAGTGTGCTGTGTTGTAGTGTTGTTCCTGGCATGAGAACAGCTATGGACAAGTCAGCAGCCTTAGGATGCTGTGACCTTAGGGGAGGAGAAGCCAGCCACTCAAGTCATTGAGACAAAGACATTGGTCCCCCCCAACTGGTGACACATACATGTTTGTTGCAGACAAGGGTACAAACTCCTCCATAGCTGACTGGATGACAGTCAGCTCAAGTTGTTCTCTCCTAGCACTGTTTGCCATATGAGATGAGATATATTTGTGGGGATTAGGGGTGTATGACTCATTGTAAGACGACTGATGCATAGCAGATACAGAGGGGAAAAAGTCAAAAGATCTCATGAAGTACGATGTCTAGGTCCAGAATATTGAACCACTGACTACAAAGATTGCTAAAATATTGTTGCTTTCACAGATGAGCTTATTTGGGAGTGAATGAGTGACTTCCAAAAGGCAAAAGAAAAAAACAACAGCTCTTGTAGGTTGTAAAAAGGATAGGATGCACATTTCAGGGTGGGGTGATGGTTAAGAAGTAATTTATAAATGAGGAAGCATGGAATGGTGATGAGTGCAATTTGATTAGAGTGGTACTGGCTTTCTTTTTTTGGATATAGTAACAAAAAAACATCAATCTGCACATTTTAAAGTTGACAGAAGCCTGTGTATGTATTCAACAGTGAAGAGCTTGCAGGCAGGGTGGTTATGTGATAATGAGCAGAGGAACTAAAAATATACTCAAGGTGGATGTGAGCTGTTTGTGAGGAAATGTAACTTCATGAGGGCATCTAAGTTACATGAGAAGCTATGAAAGTGGTGTTCAAAAGAAAGGACAGGGTCATGTCACAGACCAGGATGTTTGAAAAGTGTGACTATTTCAGTCTGTTGCACTAGGCTGATGTGTGATTTTCTTTCTGAGAGGCTTGTTTTCTGATTCTAACATACTTGTCGTGCAATGTTGCTTCTGTGTTATGGAAATGACTGAGAAGGTCCTGCACTGAAACCACTTGTATGGTTTGAAGAAGACAGCAGAAAAACGTGGTGATGTTGTTGGCTATAGCTTTGCCATTAAAATAAATCTTAAGATCATGCACTAGGATTGGGCGGCCACGGTGGTGCAGTGGTTAGCATTGCCGCCTCACAGCAGGTGGATTGGACACTCTAAATAGAAGAAGAAGAAGAAGAATCATGCACTAGGATTGCCTGTTGCCCACGGGTGTAGATGTTAAGTGAGTTGATGCACAATTTAAAAAAACAGTGAGTCCCATACAGATTCTAGTGGTAGATCTAACAATACTATCATGAGCAGTAAGAAAGCAGATCAAGTTAGTATCCTGCGGGATTGGTTTTCATTCTGGAAGGACAATATACAGCACAGAATTCAAAGCCTTTGGTCAGTAAACTGTGGGTTCGTGCTGCTTTCCCTTGATCTAACAATACTATCATGAGCAGTAAGAAAGCAGATCAAGTTAGTATCCTGCGGGATTGGTTTTCATTCTGGAAGGACAATATACAGCACAGAATTCAAAGCCTTTGGTCAGTAAACTGTGGGTTCGTGCTGCTTTCCCTTGGTTCATATTCTTGCAGATGGAATTAGTAAAGAAAGGTCATGCTGCCAAAGCACTGAGGTCAGACCACAGACAGTACTGTCTCTCACAAAGGACGTCATTTGTATGGCACTTAAAAACTCTCACAGTTTGCATAAGGGTGAAATGAGTATGCTAGTGATAGAGTTTTTCATTTCTAGTCATTTGCATTTGCACTCATTTGAGAAGTTCAGTAATTGAGACATTTTTCCAGAACTCAGGAAATGCACAAATTGAAGTAAAAAACATGGAGGGCTATAAATACACTTCAAGCTTTGAGAACCCTTGGCTGTAAGCTGCCATCACCAGGCTAAACAAAGAAGGGGAGTGCTTGTACATATTAGCATGTACATCTGTATGTATTTACTTTTGATAACCAGGTTAGTCCCACCAGACATGGTCTTTTTTCAGGAAAGATCCAATGTGGCATTCACAATAATGAGGGGTAGTTTGGTCAAGGTAAATAATGAGGGGTAGTTTGGTCAAGGTACTGGAAAAACTCCCATAGTCTATGTATGTATATACACACATAGCTTTGTTTCTGTATTTTGTATGTTTTAATTAATAAAATATAATGTAGTGTTCTGTTTTCAGTAAGCATCGTAGGGTTTTTACATCCACTTTACTACCAACTGAGGTGGCTGGAACCTTTATTTTAAAGTCTCACCTGAAGGATGGCAGCAATGTGTTTATTTGACAGATAGTACTGTGAATGTTGAGAATGGCTGTAAACTCTGTAGGTGGGCTGGGATCATAGATGGTGAGTCAGGAAGGGTGGAATGGAATGCAAGATTATTTAGGAGGTGCTCCCCTGAAAGCTTTGGTCAAGCAAGGTAGGATATGGAATCACCTTGGCTGAGGGAAGCTAGTTTCCTGAAAATGCCGTTCTTTCTGCCTAATTTATTTATTTCCACAGTTGCATTTGTTTGCATAGTTCTAGGTTTTGTTTTCATTTCTTTGATTTTTTTGCTTTCAAAAAAATTTTGTACATAGCTTGTGTGGCCCTTTGTAATGCAAACATCTTCCACCTACTTACAGAAAGTGCATCATTTCATTTTTGAGCCAATTAAAAGTGACTGTTCCTGCACTCCTTTGAAAAAAGAGAGTCTAGACATGTTCCAGCAGATAGATACAAAAAATAAAGTAAAAAATAAAAATAAGTTGTCTAGGGCTGCACGTTATTTGTTTTATGTCAGTGTGGTTCATTTTTAGTACATTCCAGCTGTCTTTGTCTCCCTTTGAAGCACTGTTTAGTTTTTTTCAAAAATAACATAAAGTGATTGGCATGGAATCCAGAAAAATGAAACAGAGCAGCAATTGTGCAATCCTAGCTCAGGAAAACTATTTCATTTGGTAGGATGTTGGCTGTATTCCTGTAATTAGAGAAAGAGTGATGTAGAGTTTGTGACAATTCTGTGCCTTACACTAAACGTGAAAACTAAATACAAAAGTGTAGCCAAGTCTTAAGCAGTACATTACATCTACCCATGCTTCTGTTGATAACAATTATGTACATGCACTTTTAACACACCTCTCTTCTTTCTGAAAAGAATATTGCTGTTCATTGCTTTGCATTGTATCAAGTCATTTTTCTATGTTTTCAGTTTGTGAATTTATAATAGTGCAGACAATGTTATAGCTGTCCTGTCACATACACTGCTTAGAAGCCCTCCTCACTTAAGCCGTTACCCACAGCTACTATCTGTTTCAGTGTGTGAAGGACTCTTGTCTGAGATACCAAATGTTTGACAAAATGGCTTGGCTGCATACCTCTCTACTTCTCAGGAAAATAAATCTGTACAAAGCCTAAAATAATAGGGGGACAAATAGGGACAGATTTTAAATATTGCTGTTATAAACTTAGAAAGTTTATAGAATAACAAAATTTGTGTTAGCATGTATTTTCTGAAGGATAGGAAAACTGAAACTCAAGCGTATGTCATTATTTAGTGACTTTATTCCCCAGTGATTCGCAAGAAAACCAAAATTTTGTGAGGAACGGACCAAAAATAACAGACAAAAATATGGACCTTCTGCAAAAATCTGGGCAGTTGAGAGGTATGCTTGGCTGGCTTACTGTTGCTTCACTAAAGCCCAGTGGACTTCTGTCGTAGAGAAAAATAAATGCAGTGCATAAAACTGTATAAGGTTGACACTCTTAATTATTGTCAGGTCCATAACATGTCATCTATACACTGTCATTGCAGTGGATTGTTTCTGCAGTATTAATCATTAGTGTAAGCTGGTTCAACTAGTTTTCCTTCTGTCTGCTTCCATTTATTCTTCAAAGTAAAAGATTCTTGACATTTTTCCATGAGGATATGGGCAGTCGTCATGAACAAAGAAATATAACAGAAGTGTGTCTGCACTTGTATGTGGGGGGGGGGTGAGGTGATGGTGGTTAGCTGCTAAGAGTTCAAAAGAAAATAATTATGTTCATTCTGCAGGTTTATGTGTTATCACAGAACTCTAGGAAATATTTTATGTAAATAGTATGTATCAGGATTAAAAGGTAACTGCCTGCTACTGCTTCCTACCAGCATGGATTCCACACTCATACTCAATGGAGATGTGGGGGTATGCAAGTATTTCCGAACAAGTACTGCATTTAGGCTATGAGGGTGATGCTTGCATGTTTAACTGAAGCACAGGTAAGAAAATACTACAAAACACATAAACACCACAATCACTCATGATTGCTATTATACTTCGATAATCTTTACATTCTTTGATGGTCTTCTTTTACAGAATTTGGTTGATGAAGAAACTGAAACATTACTGATTTTAGCTTGTGTTTAATGGATAGAACCATGTTAGTGGCTCATCAGGGAGTGTATTTGGTATTGGAAGATGAGAAAGCTGTGGATTCTTGTCCCACACCAGGTGAATTGATTAATTTGTCATTACACTGCAGTGCAGTAGTTGGGGGTGCTACACTCCTAAATGAGCCACTGTTCTGATAAGACATGGAACCAAGGCTCCAGCTGCTTGAAATGGTGTTAACTCAGATGGATGTGAAATGATCACACAGCATTTATTGAAAAGAGTATGAGAATTTCTGTGGTGCCCTTGCCAATATTTTCCTAGTCAGTGTATCAGCTCAGTGCTGTCCTGAAAAGGGGTCACAACTACAGTGAGACGAACTTAGCAAACAAATGATATCTAAATAGTAAAAGAAAGTTGTAATAATTTCAACAGAAATGTTGGATTCTTGTCTCCAGACTGTGGTCATCCTTAGGGTCAGATGGCTGTAGATTCAGTCACCAGTATCGAGCATAATTATAAGGGCACTTTTTAAGCACTTGTTCATAGGTTCCTATGTAAGTAAGCCTAGCCAGTTTCCCTTTTTTGTTCTTGAAATAATCTCTCCCATTTGGTTATAGATTGGGTTTACCCATCCCATGGTCAATAATTCCACATTACCCCTAATGAAAATAACTGGGATAATACCATAAATAATTTGAGGGGACCCATGCATGGGATAAAGCATTTAGGAGCTGCCTCTGTCCTTTAGTAGTACAGGGGGCAATCCCGGGGTAAATTTTCTGTTTCCCATCTATAGATATAAGCTGTACTTTAATGTGGACAGGGATGAACTTTGTTTTATGTGATGGAGAGTCTGCTCTGCGAGATATACCTGCCCCTCCAAACTGCTCTGTTGATGCTGCAGAAGAGGTTTAGATCCATAGACTGAGTATTTGTGATGGCTTTTGACTTGCTGATGTGTAGTAAATCCATCAGTGATGTGTGGGAGGATGCCTTGTATGCCGGACACAGGTCACCTCTTAGCAGTCTGTGGGATACTGAGTAAGTATAATGAGTCAGGCCTTGTAGGACATGTTGTTTAGGCCTTGTATCATTTTACTAAGGGATTTCTGTGGGCGTTCCAGTCGTACGTGTCTGGACAGATACATGCTAAATGAGGCATTATATTTAATGATTGGCCTAATGAGGGCTGTGTAAAGGGGAACAATAACATCCTTAGATCTAAAAACTTATTTTTCTTCTTTCGGCTGCTCCCGTCAGGGGTCGCCACAGCGGATCAACTGTTTCCATTTCTTCCTGTCCTCTGCATCTTGCTCTGTCACATCAACCACCTGCATGTCCTCTCTCACCACATCCATAAACCTTATCTTAGGCCTTCCTCTTTTCTTGTTACCTGGCAGCTTCATCCTTAGCATCTTTTTCCCAATATACTCTGCATCCCTCCTCAGCACATGTCCAAACCAACGTAATCTTGCCTCTGTGGCTTTGTCTCCAAACCTTCCACCTGAGCTGACCCTCTAATATACTTATTTCTCATCCTGTCCATCCTCGTCACACCCAGTGCAAATCTTAACATCTTCAGCTCTACCACATCAAGCTCTGACTCCTGCCTTTTTGTCAATGCCACTGTCTCCAATCCATATCCTCTTGTAGACCTTCCCTTTCACTCTTACTGGTACTTGTCTGTCACAAATCACTCCTGACACTCTTCTCCACCCACTCCACCCTGCCTGTACTCTCTTCTTCACCTCTCTTCCACACTCACCATTACTCTGAACTGTTGATCCCAAGTATTTAAATTCATCCACCTTCGCCAACACTACTCCCTGCATCCTCACCATTCCTCACATATACACACTCATTCACACACATACATTCTGTCTTAGTCCTGCTGACCTTCATTCCTCTTCTCTCTAGAGCATATCTCCACCTCTCCAGGTTCTCCTCCACCTGTTCCCTACTCTCACTACAGATCACAATGTCATCTGCAAACATCATAGTCCACGGGGACTCCTGTCTGATCTCGTCTGTCAACCTGTCCATCACCATTGCAAATAAGAAAGGGCTCACAGCTGATCCTTGATGTAATCCCACCTCCACCTTAAATGCATCAGTCACTCACATCGCAGACCTCACCGCTGTCACATTACCCTCATACATATCCTGTACCACTCTTACATACTTCTCTGACACTCCCGGCTTCTTCATACAATACCACAACTTCTCTCTTGGCACCCTGTCATATGCTTTCTCTAAGTCTACAAAAATACAATGCAACTCCTTCTGACCTTCTTTGTACATCTCCATCAACACTATGCCCTTGTTTAAAAGCTATGCAGTATAGAAGGACTGTTTTACAACAACAGACACATGTTGGTTAAAAGTTGCATCACTGTCCACATAAGTTCCCAAATCCAGAACAACTGGGTCAACTCTTAGGGGTGTATTGTCAGTGTGGTGTTTCCTGGTGGAGATGAATTTCCAAAGGATACAATTCTTCTTCTTCTTTCGGCTGCTCCCGTCAGGGGTCGCCACAGCAGGTCAACTGTTTCCATTTCTTCCTGTCCTCTGCATCTTGTTCTGTCACACCAACCACCTACATGTCCTCTCTCACCACATCCATAAACCTTATCTTAGACCTTCCTCTTTTCCTGTTACCTGGCAGCTTCATCCTTAGCATCTTTTTTCCAGTATACTCTGCATCCCTCCTCAGCACATATCCAAACCAATGTAATCTTGCCTCTCTGACTTTGTCTCCAAACCTTCCAACCTGGGCTGACCCTCTAATATACTTATTCCTAATCCTGTCCATCCTCGTCACACCCAGTGCAAATCTTAACATCTTCAACTCTGCCACGTCAAGCTCTGACTCCTGCCTTTTTGTCAATGCCACTGTCTCCAACCCATATAACATAGCTGGTCTCACTACCCTCTTGTAGACCTTCCCTTTCACTCTTACTGGTACTCGTCTGTCACAAATCACCCCTGACACTCTTCTCCACCCACTCCATCCTGCCTGTACTCTCTTCTTCACCTCTCTTCCAGATTCACCATTACTCTGAACTGTTGATTCCAAGTATTTAAACTCATCCACCTTCACCACCTCTACTCCCTGCATCCTCACCATTCCTCTATCCTCCCTCTCATTCACACACATATATTCTGTCTTAGTCCTGCTGACCTTCATTCCTCTTCTCTCTAGAGCATATCTCCACCTCTCCAGGGTCTCCTCCACCTTTTCCCTACTCTCACTACAGATCACAATGTCATCTGCAAACATCATAGTCCACGGGGACTCCTGTCTGATCTCATCTGTCAACCTGTCCATCACCATTACAAATAAGAAAGGGCTCAGAGCTGAATCTTGATGTAATCCCACCTCCACCTTAAACGCATCCGTCACTCCAACCGCAGACCTCACCGCCATCACACTACCCTCGTACATATCCTGTACCACTCTTACATACTTCTCTGACATTCCCGACTTCCTCATACAATACCACAACTCCTCTCTAGGCACCCTGTCATATGCTTTTTCTAAATCCACAAAGACACAATGCAACTCCTTCTGACATTCTCTGTACTTCTCCATCAACACCCTCAAAGCAAACATCGCGTCTGTAGTGCTCTTTCCTGGCATGAAACCATACTGCTTATCACTAATCATCAGCTCCCTTCTTAACCTAGCTTCCACTACTCTTTCCCATAACTTCATGCTGTGACTGACCAGTTTAATCCCTCTGTAGTTACTACAGCTCCGGACATCACCCTTATTCTTAACAATCGGTACCAAAACACTTTTTTCTCCATTCCTCAGGCAACCTCTCACTTTCCAAGATTTCATTAAACAATCTAGTTAAAAACTCCACTGCCATTTCACCTAAACACCTCCATGCTTCCACAGGTATGTCATCTGGACCAACAGCCTTTCCGTTCTTCATCCTCTTCATAGCGATCCTTACTTCCTCCTTGCTAATCCACTGCACTTCATGATTCACTATCCCCACATCATCCAACCTTCTCTCCCTCTCATTCTCTTCATTCATCAGCCCCTCAAAGTACTCTTTCCATCTCCTCAACACACTCTCCTCGCTTGTGAGTATGTTTCCCTCATTATCCCTTATCACCCTTACCTGCTGCACATCTTTACTAGCTCGGTCCCTCTGTCTAGCCAATCGGTACATGTCCTTTTCTCCCTCCTTAGTGTCCAACCTTTTATACAAATTGTCATATGCCTTATCCTTCGCCACCTCTCTCTTTGCCATGCACCTCATCTCCTTATGCTATATTGTTTTTAATTAAGCTTCAGTCTATGATTTTAGCACCAGTTATTTACGTGAAACAAACAATTCTGCTGGATGGCTAAGACAATTAGGGATTCAGTAGCTGCTCCTAGCCTGCAGTCATCTGCAAACATACTCAGCCTTTTACTCAGAAACATATATGCCAAACAGGAGCAGTCCCAGCACAGAACCCTGGGGGACTGCACTGATGACAGGCCTCTTTGTGGTGGTAACTTCCCTTACTTTGATTATTTGTGTCCTGTCTGTGAGCCAACTGGCAATCCAGCAGGTGACATAGTTGTTTATTCCCAATTTATTTAGCTTTTCTACTATGCAGGAATAGGGAATTGTGTCAAAAGCTTTGGCCAGCTCAAGTACTTGTTTTTCTGACTAATATTAGTAACACACTAGGACAGGTCCATCAAAATGGAACTTTGTGAAGTAGATTAGATCATCTTTTAAATTATAATGGTGGCATTTCTATCATCCACGCATGCTCCTTTCCAGTGGCGGCTGGTGACTTCAAATCACAGGGGGGCTGCAGGAGACAGCTGAATGGGTGGGGTCAAGGGGAAGGGGTGTGGTCAACTAGAAAGGGGAGGAGCTATGCACAAAACCACAAAAACTAACTTTAATTAAATACGCTGCCCTGGGTGGCAAACCATCATTATGAAAGTCCAATCAAGACAAAAATAAGTGTAGAAGAATAAAAATATTTCAATGCATTGGCTGCATGACAGCTTACTTAATATCTAGATGGAAACAAAAGGTTGTGAGGCATGAAAAAATAAATTACTTTTTAAATACATTACTGGAATGCCAGTCAAAATCAAGTATAAGAAAAACCAGAAGCACTCAACTCAAACCACTTCTCCTTGCACTGTAGTTCTAATTATAATATATTCAGCTTTATTAAAGTACCAAGTAACATGCTGAAAGTAGAAATCTCTGTGATGCCCCCACTTGTAAAAATGTTTCTTATCCAAAAAAGACCTGCTGCCTGACAACTATGGGGAAAACATGATCAAAGTAAAAAATGAAAAGCAAACAAGAAACAAGCTCAAGATACATTGCTTAAAGGATTACTGTACAGGTTATGGACCACACATGATTGGCATTCTGTTTAGTTTACGGGTAAAGTCTGTAGAGATGACTGGAAGTCTCCAACAAGTGTAATGAGCTTTTTAAAATAATGGAATCCTGTCCTTTAATACCCAAGGCTTATACATTATCTAGTCAAGTATTCTCTGCATGGCAACAACAGAAAGGCTTTCAATGTTGGCAATTCTTTAACAGTATGCTTATTAAAGCTTACTTGCATCTTACGATCTCAGACAAGCTTACCTTATGGTCATTAAAGCATTGCTACTTAAACACAGAGCAACAGGCACTTTGAGTAATAAGCATAAATCTGAGTAATAAGCATAAATCAACAGTACAAAAATATGACCGAAACCAGACCATTCTGCAAAATCAAGGACAGATGAAAAGCCACTGTAGTACTTATGCAGTGTGTCCTCCCCATCCAAGGTAGACACAACTACTCCTTGCCTTGCTTGGACACATCCAGAGTCACTACATGTGGAGTGGGGTGCAACAAGTACGTCACAATTTGAAATGTCTCTGGCTGACTGTGATGGCCCTGACACATTTGTCATACCTCTCAACCTCAAGAGCAAGAAATCTGGACAAAGCCATACACAGAAGTGGGACAAAGGCCCAAAAATAAGGCCAATTTTTAAATACTGCTCTAATAAACTTAGAAAGATAATAGAACAAGTCTTGCATTAGTATGAATTTTCTGAAGGGTATAAAATCTGAAACTCAAATGTCTGTCATTTTCTAACTTCAATCTTTAGTGATTTGTCACTAATTTGCCAAAACACACAATTTTATGAAAAATGGACCAAAAATGTGATGCACAAATATAAAATAGACAATACAGCTGGGAACCTGCCAAGGAAGGGACACTTTAATATTAGTACTGCTACCTTGAGCAGCTGACAAAATAAAAGAATCTACATGCATTTCAACTAAGTAATCTATAACTTTGATTATTACACAGTTATTTCTTAATTGTAAACCCTCCATGTTTTCTTCCAAAATTACTATTTTGCGGAGGGATTATTAGGGGGAAGAGCAACATTTTGAGCCAAAAATCGGGGACAGTTGAGAGGTTGGCTATGCCTAATTCTATAAAGCAATTTATTTGCATGTACCTCTCAACCTGTTAATGCAGTAAATCTGAACAAGGCCAAATATATTGGGGGCACATATAAACAGTACTAAAAATTGCTCTTGTATAAATTGAGACAGTTGATAGAACAGCACTTACTTTAACATACGTTTTTCTGAAGGTTATGAAGTCTGAAACTCAGTGTATCATTATTTAGTGACTTAATTCCTAAATGATTTGCCAGAAAACGAGTAGTTTTATGAAGAACAAACCAAAAATAAGAAGCAAAAATCTATTCATTCTTTGAAAATCTGGACAGTTGGGAGGTATAGTTCAGCTGGGCCTGTCTGAGTTTGCTGCCCTTCCCCCCTGGCCCTGACAAAATCATAGTTGAATGGAGCCTCTGCAGCCTTTCCAATGAACCATTACTTGGCTATTTCACTCCATTTACCATAAACACTAATGTGCATACTGCTTTACTTCTATGATGAGTTGGACTTCATTTGAAAGTTTTATTTTGTATTTTACAGCACAAACACTAAGTCATCTGCTAAACAAAGCAATGCAGTCTCACAATGAAAACTTAGCATTAAAACTTCTCTGCCCTTGAAACTCACATTCATTGAAACAGCATTGAAACCCACATTCAAAGAAAATACATTTTGCCAGTGGCAGACAAAGATTAATTTTGGGCTGTTTCAAATCATAGGCCCCTCGCATATGAAACATACATGTGCTCTTTGATACACCTTCCTCATTGTACTAAAATTATATTCCTTGTACAATACAGTACAGTTGTTAGAGGGTGTTTTAAATTTGTTTTGAACATTTTTCCAGTAAGCAATGAAACAAAACGTATGCACCCATAATGGCAAAACTGCCCAGTTGAGAACATTTATCATAAAAAAGTCTACTCAGACTTCCACAGTCCACCATTAGTAAATATACACAATTCTACAGTCCACCATTATTAGTAAATATGCACAATTCTACAGTCCACCATTATCAGTAAATATGCACAATTCTACAGTCCACCTTTATCAGTAAATATGCACAATTCTACAGTCCATTATCAGTAAATATGCACAATCTCTGAAGTAAAAGTCATCTAAATAATTCCACATTAAAGAAATCTGTAACTAATGAAGAGGTTGCTGCTAGCAATCACCTTTATATTTCATGGTTTCATCGAAAAATAAAGTGTCTGTTGCCCTCAGGAATAAATTGCCTATATTACATTAAAATATGATAAGCTAGTAACAATATTGCAAGAGGAAATGGATGGCAAACTGATAACAGACTCATAGTTAGTATCTTCACCAAGGAGAACATTCTCAGTACGGCAGCATCCACCCCTTGTGGGAGTAGAACCCACAGCCTTCTGCATCAAAAGCAAGTACACAACCTGTTGTGCTATAGTATTAACAAGGCAAAGCACTAAACTTCTGTTCCCCTGCAGCTCTCAGCTGCTTGTAAAATCTACTCAATACTCAACTGCATCTCAACTTCACAGCACAAGAAAACTGGAAAAAGCCAAAATGTATTTGGGGGGGGGGGTCAAAAGCCCAAAAACCAGGGACACATTAAACATTGCTTATATAATCTTGGAAAGTTGCTAGAATAAAATGTTGTGTTACCACCATACATTTTACTGCCAAAGTCCCTGAGCAAAACAGTCAGAGTAACATACCACTACGCCACATCAGCTGCTTTGTAAAAGAGAGGAAGACTGAAACTTAAATGGCTATCATTTAGTGAATTCAGTTCTCACCATAGCTGTCAACCTCTTAGTACAAAACACCTGGACAAACCCAGTAATGAGGGAATACAGCCCTCAAACATATTCAGTGAATTCAGTTCTTGCCATAGCGGTCAACCTTAGCACAAAAACCTGGACGAAGCCAATAATGGGGGAATACAGTCCCAAAAACAGGGACAAATTTAAAATATTCATCTTATAAACAATAGAAAATTGCTAGGGGAAAAAAGGTTGTGTTACTATGTATTCTGAAGAACATGAAGTCTGAAATTCAAATGCCTGTCAATTTTACTGCTGACAGAACAAAACAATTTTCAGCAGAGACCCAGGGATTAATACTGCAGACACGTGTTTGTAAAATGACAGGGCACCAGAGCAAATCCACACAAACACAGGGAGGAGATGCAGATTCCACACAGAAGGCACCCCAGCCAAAAATCAAACCAGAAAACCTATAGCTGTGAGGCAACAATACTACCACTGCACCATCAAATATGCAAGGAATTAAACATTCAGAAACCTGAAGTCTGAAATTCAAATGCCTGTCAATTTTATGTAACATTTCTTAATCAGGACAGTTTGGCTTGGAACAAAAACAAACAATTCTCAGCAGAGGCCCAGGAAGAAATAATGCAGACATGTCTTTGTAACATGGGAGGACACAAAAGCAAACCCACACAAACACAGGGAGAAGATACAGACCCCCCCCACAAAGAAGGCACCCCAGCCAAGAACCAAACCCAAGAACCTATAGCTATGAGGCATCAATGCTACCACTGCACCATCAAATTTCAAGCATTTCAATACTTAAAAACACAGATATTATGTGGAATATATCAGATCAAATATGAGGCAAAAATCTGCAATTTTTTTTACAAATGGTGGTGGGTAGGGAATTCAGGTTGTATAACACCTGTATACAAGGTACAGGGTTCAAGCCTGAGGTATTCCCTACCACACCACCATGAGTCTAATCACCAGTACGTCCAACCTGAGGCATTTTCACACACACACACACACACACTAAATGTTAAATACCACACTCTCTCTCCCCTGTAGTAAATGTTAAATACCACACTCTCTCTCTCCCCTGTAGTAAATGTTAAATACCACACTCTCTCTCCCCTGTAGTAAATGTTAAATACCACACTCTCTCTCCCCTGTAGTACATGTTAAAATCCACACTCTCTCTCCCCTGTAGTACATGTTAAAATCCACACTCTCTCTCCCCTGTAGTAAATGTTAAAAGCCACACACTTACCTGGTCCTGTAGTAAATCCCTGTCCATAAAACCATCCAGTAAGCAGTATGTACATCCCGACGAGACTGCAGCCACCATACATCCAGTAAGGAAATCCCACGCAAATCCGACCCTGCCCCGTCGCAAACTCTACTCCAATCCAGATCCCTTACCTTGCCTGTCGCGAGATCTTTCCTTGCAGCAAACTCCAATCCGATCCCCTGACTGCCGACATGGCAGTCCGACCCCGACGCGTTTCCCCAGCGAGTTCCCAGGCAGTCTATGCAGTTTAAAACTGCATAGACTTGTGGGAGCGCTCCTGTCCATGATTCTCAATCAGGACTGCCGTGCGCATGCTCCATACACTAGACTGTCTCGGCAGCAGTGCGCGTCCGCGAATTTTAAAATTTTATTTTTGGTTTATTTTTTATTTTATGTGCACTATCAAGTTGAGGGGGCTGCAGACCGGCAGTCCGATAGCACGGGCCGCCCCTGCTCCTTTCTCTGTTATTACTTTTTAGTTAACCGGAGCTGTTCTGCATTTGGCATCCTTTGCCAGCGGTCTAGATTGTTTCTGCTTGAATCCAAACCATCCAAAGCTAAGAACAAAAAATTAAGTTTATTTTGAGCTTTATCTGCACTTTTTCAACTGCATTTACTGTTTTACCACATTAATTTGTGCATTTTGACTGTTTTTACTTTGTGCCTGCTTCATTATCTGCACTTGTTTTGCACTGAAATATTGCTTAGATAGCATAGACTAGATCCAGACTTGCTAAATCTAGCCTGTTTTTAATACACTTGAACTCAAAGCCAACCATCTTATAATAAGAAGAAGGTCTCTCCTGATCCCTTGTTGCAGAAGAGTGTGGATATAACCTTGTCTGAGATGGGGATTGCCAGAGGAAGGATCATTGTGTGATTTCCTATTGACAGACTCATTTAAAACTGTTAATTTCACCTGTATATGAGCCTAACGTTTGTGCGTAGCTGTGCATGATGCAATACGGGTTAATGATGCCCTGTATAGATGCAAATGCCTAGAAGCACTTTTTTTTCTCTAGTCAGCAGTCAGTGAAACCTTCCCAGGTTTCCCTGCTGCTCTGAGGTCAACTCAGCAGTACACTTATGCACTACAAACAGCTCAGCTGAGCGCTGAGCAGCATTGCCACACTTTTCATCCCTGATCCTCTATAGAATAAGTCCCCTTGTTAATCCCAGAGCAAAAGCTGATCTATAGAATACGTCCCCTTGTTAATCCCAGAGCAAAAGCTGATCTAACTTGCTCTCTCACAAATTAGTACTTAAGGATTACCTGCTACAATGGACAGTCAGTTTCCCAACATTTTTCCAGCCAGCCTGATAGAGATGGGTATCCTGAGACAATGTAGCAATTGCCCCATGTATACTGACAACCACTTGCTACATAAGCAAACAAATATAGTATGTGAGGGCTGTAACTATAGCATGAAACTAGAATCAGTCCTCACATGTTACAATAAAGACATCAAACAGGTTGCCAGCACACAAACCTGTCCTCTTACACAAGATACGGTCAAGACACATTAACCCACATATGGTGAGGTACTCACTAAGAGCCTAACAGCCTACCAAAAGAAAAGAGATTTCCCAAGGGTAAACAACCCACACATACTGGTACACAAACAGAATCCACCACTACATATAACAACACACGTATCAGTGTCTCAACAATTAAGCCCCTAAGGCAAAACACCTCAAAACATAATGTCCTGGTCATAGGCAATTCAATAGTGAAATGACACAGATGTACCCCTCACCACCAGGTTGAACAAGGAGAAGGTCATGGTCAGCTGCCAGCCAGATGCCAGGACCCGTCAAATCACGCAAGCACTCAAGTCACTCAGCAACAATTACTGTTATGACTCTGTAATAGTACATGTTGAAGTGAATGATTTGAGATGTACCTCCGTGGACTATATGAAGAGAGACATAACTGCATTCTCAGATTATGTGTCCCAGGCAGGTATGTCCCTAACCCTAAGCAGCCTTCTACCTTCACCTAGGATGATGCCATAATGCAGAAAAAAAATGATTGATTTCAATAATTGGCTTAGCTTCTCTTGTCACACCAGGGGAATGCAGTATCTGTTAGACTGGGAAGACATGGTCAACAGACTGCACTGCTTTGCCAGAGATTGCCTTTACCTGTCTCCTCAAGGCTTTTGGATATTGGCAAAGACACATGCCTACCCCATATTGCCTTTTTTAAGCAATGTCAACGCAGCAAAACTTCCAATGTAAAGAAGTCCACTGGAGACAAACTCATGGTCATGCTGCTTAATGCTAGGAGCCTAAACAGCAAACTGCACTCCCTGGAAGTACTCCTCACCTTGAAAGATGCTCATGTTGTGCAGTCACTGAGGCTTGGTTCAAGGCCACAGAGAGCACCCCAGCCATACAAAGCTACAATGCTTTTCACATGTTCAGACCCCCAAATGAGCATGAAACAACCAAAAGCAAAGGTTTATCCATTTTCATTAAATCTAAATACTCCTTGAGACTGGTAAAACAGTATGACTGTTTGGAGCTACTCCAGGTCCAAGTAACTATGGACAAAATACCCTACCATATCATCATTAGCTACAGGTCCCCCACCATGAACCAGGAGAAGCACACCATCTACCTGGACTTGCCAGTTGCTTAGTATACATCCAAAAACCTTGGTCATTGGAGATTTCAGCTATCTTTCCATCAATTGGGTGACTTACATGAGCTCAAATATGATTGCTATGAGGTTCCTGGACTTTGTTAATTCAGATGCTGTGGAACAGTTGGTCTGCATCCCCACAAAGGGCTCAAATGTCCTAGACCTGGCTCTTACCAACATTGTGGGGAGGGGGCACTGCACTACCCCCTGTGTGTTACCCTTCCTGATAAGGTCAGACCATAAATCTGTCTTGTCTGAAGTAAAGATCAGACTTGACACCCCCACAGGAGAAAAAAAAAAAAACTGAAACATTTCTCCAAAGCAAACTATAGCCTACTAAGAGATGGTATAAAATGTTTCAAAGCCCCTGCTAACACAGCCAACAGTGACTCCTATGCATATGAGTACACAAATGCCCTATGTAGCTATTTAAACAAATGTATTGACTCAGCTGTACCTGACAGGAACAAAGCCAGGTCATCCCCCCAAAAAAACAAGCCACCCTGATGGATTGTAAGTATAAATAAGTTATATAACAAAAGAAAGAAAATTATATCTAAGAACAAGACAGAACTTCTCAACAGAGGATGAATACCCCCCACAGCTTGGACAAGCAAATCAGATGTCTTGTAAAGTCCTTTAAGGCTAGTTATGAGACTAAATTAGCATTCCCAGCTAAAGACAACCATAAGGCATTCCTTAGCTATGTCCAAAACCTAAAAGGGAATGCACAGCTGTATGCTTAAGTTATAGTGGATGTCACCATTTACACTGAACTTGAGGAAATTGCCAACTTGCTAGCTGACAGATTTGGCAATAACTTCACCCCCCGTCTCCACCAGCTATACCCTAAAGCATTCCTGACACCAGTTCTCTACCGAGTATCTCCATAGAACAGATCATACAAACACTCTCCAAGGCCAAAAACACGGTCTCTATGTGATCAGATAACATTCCAAGTTGCTTACTAAACAATCTGATACAAGACCTAGTAGAATCACTTGGCACTCGCTCTAACCATAGCCTGAACACTAGATTTGTTTTGGCAGAGTGGAGAACAGTAACAGTAATCCCCTTGCACAAAGGGAGTCCATCAAACAACCCTGGGAACTACTGACCCATAAGCCTAACCAGGATCTGCAAGGCCATGGAAAAAATCATCATGGATCTTATCAACAAGGACATAGGTGACCTTCAAGCTCTTGACCCATAACACTTTGGTTTTGCTAAGGTTAGATCTTACTTATTTAACCTGGTGGACTTCTTTGTGAATGTCATCAAAGCCCTGTGTGAGGGCAAAGCAGTACACACTACCTATCTTGATTTAGCCAAGACTTTTGACACAGTTCCCCACTCAGGATCATTGAGAAACTCTCCCAGCTGGGGATTAACCCATAGATCACTACATGAGTAGCCAAATGGCTCACCGGCAGAATGCACAGTGTCAGTGTTGGGGAGTCCACCTCCACCAGTAGATTAGTTACCTGTGGGGTACCACAAAGATCTGTGCTGGCCCCTCTACTGTTTGGAATCTATTTCTGTGAAGTCCAGGTGAAAGTAGATGCCCTGTTGCTTGCCAAGTTTGCAGATGACTGTAAACTGGGTGCAATCATAGAGTCCCCCAACAATGTTAACATATTACAGAAGGGGCTGACACAGACAAATGAATGGTGCAAAGTCATGGACTGAAGCTAAACACAAAAAAATACCTTGTTAATCCCTTTGGCAAAGAAGTAGCCCTGGCTAATTATGATATAGATAGCACCCCTCTAAGCTCAAACCCAGTGGTGTGAGACTTGGGAGCACAGGTTGATAGCAATCTAAACTTTGAACACCACGGTGTCCATAGTGGTAAGGAAAGCCTTCTACAGTGCACATCTAATAAATAAGGCAAGCGCATCCAGGACTAAGGAGGTTATAACTCTGCTGTACTTAACCCTTATCAGACCACTAATAAGAGTACAATGTTCCCTGCTATATGTACCTCATCAGGCACCTGCAGTAGCTGTAGAGACCACAGAGGTTTCTAACCAAGAGAATCCAGGGCCTCCAAAACATGACCTACATGAAAAAATGAAAGGCCTGTCACTGTATACAGGATGCTGAGCTTTGACCTGTGCCTGGCCTAAAGAGCAGGCTCTGGCCCTCCCCTAATGGAAATGCTGCACATCCGGAAATCAAATGAGTCAAGAGTCACTCGCTCCAGGGATCTCAGCCTAGCCCGTGACATTAACAAAATAAGTAGGAGAGACAGATATATATCTCCCAGAGATTGCAGCTCCTCTGGAATAAGCTCCCACTTCATGTGAAGCAGAGCTCCTCAATGACCCTATTTAAGCACAGCCTTGACATATAGATAAGTGACTGTAAATTCACCTGGGGGTGGCACCTTTGTCCCTCATGGACAGGGGCAGTCAGTGTTGATTATAGCATTACTGTGCTATGACCATCTAACTGTGGTCAATTAGGATATAATGGGTTTTTAGGGTCTATATTACAAGCTCGAAGCTTTAGTTAATCAAATAACTAAAGATCAGTCTTGTAGTATAAAAATTTGAAAATGTTGAACGGCCCATTTAACCCAGGGAAACACTTCTCTTGTCCATTATGTGGATTATGCCCTTTTCTCCAATTTGGAGCGATCTTGGAGTTGGTATATTTAGTTGGGGGGTGTGTGTGTGGGGGGGGGGCACTTGATTTAGGATTTAAAGGGGTTTTTTTTGATGCAGCCAAGGGAAGTGTTTCCCTGGGTTAAATGGCCATTCGACATTTTTAGGTTTTGATATTACAAGATCGATCTTTAGTTATCTGATTAATTAAAGTTTTGATCTTGTAATATAGACCTGGATTTTTACATGGCTAGGCTAGTAAACGCCCTAGGGCCATTAGCCTAGTAACCTCCTATGAACCTCTGTACCTTTGAAATTGCTGATATGTGAGGCAGAATTGGCCTGCATTTTGTATTACTTGCTCATTTCAAAACTAAAGAATCGCAACTGTTGAATGGCTCATTATCATGGTCCATTGTATAATATTTGTTAATAATGACTGCTTCTGTGATGTTCTTTCCCTAGTCAAGAGCACTCAAAAAATAGGACTTCTGATGAGTTCCAGCTCTACTGTGCCAGTTGGTTTGTTGCAAATAGCAGTTTTCCCTCTGATACCTGTGACAGAAGTTTCAGGCAAATAGATAAACATTGCAAATCATGCGTTAAATCTAAGGAGCATTGTTGTTTTAGAAATCCTGAATCAGTGTGCTGCTGAAACATCCTCATTGAAATGTCTCAGGACATGTGTTACCAGAGTACCGTGGTACATTCAAGCTGGCTAACAGAATAAATATTACTGTACCCTTTTACTACAAAACTCTTTCATTCCAGATAGTTTTCCTTCAGTGCAATGACATTGTTGTGCTTCACAGACTAAACAAAAGTGTCCTCTTTCTAGAGGCATTTTTACTAAGTTTTTCATCACAGAGGTGATTTACCAGTATGTTTTTTCCTCTCTTTTACAATAAACTGCAGAATGTAATCAAATATGCTAAGGCATGGTCAAAAGCAGTAACTTTATGAAGAATGAGGTATCTGCAAAAGAAAATTCATAATGCTTTCAAAGAATGCTAGGTTTATAAGCTAACATTCTACAGAAGGGTTTAAGCTTGACATGGTATTATTAATCAGCATTATTTGTTGGAAAGAAAAGCATTCAAGCTATGTAAAATATTGTCACCCCAAGTATTCTGTAAGGAAGTCATGCATTTGGCTGACATCTCTGTGAGCTGTAATGAGATATTCATCTTCCAAAGAAAATACTTGGCCATTTTGGGTTATACTTTGCAAAATGGCATGCAGCAATGTCAATGTTCATGTGAAAGTTTTGACCAAGATTTTTCCTTTGTTTTCTTTTTCTAGCAGTAGCACAGGAATGTGGTTGCCTGCTTTGTGCTGACTCCATCAGGCCTAGTGTCAGTGGTTTCCTGATATTTTTGTATAGCTGTTGTGTACAGTAGCAAGCATAAAAAAGCACATGCAAGTTTAGGTCTTTTATGCGTGCATATACACACATTCAAAATTACATTTGTTTTTGTCAAAAAGCATTATGATAGAATGGGTCTATGACAACCGATCGAAAAGTAATTTCCACGAACGGCATATAGATCGAAAATGTCGTTAATCAAAATCAGTTTTGGGGGGACTGCCCCCCCCCCCCGCTAAATATATATTCCAACTCTGAGATCGCACTACAGTGAGGAAAGAGCAAATTTTCCAATCTTCACTGTACCACGATCTCACAACACCACTTTCGAATAATGGCATTTTCGATCTGTATGCCATTCGCAGAAATTACTTTTCGATCAGTAGTCATAGACCCTGATAGAACATATCAAAAATATTGAAATCATCTTAGCAAAACTCAAATACGCTCCATAACTTGGGTTCAGGGGGTGAGTCTGGTTCTCCTCACTACTTGCAGTCGACTGATCTAGACCACGCAAACTAATTAATGTGTCATATTCATTGAAACAACTATTTGATGATCTGATCTGCAGCCTTGTATATAAATTTGCAGATTTTTCTTGATAGCACTAAGCAAGCTTCTTTTAAATGTCAGGTCTGTTATCATCACCTCGGTGTGCTTTAAATGTACAGTTTATATTGCCCATGTAGCTGGCAGGGTTGTATTCTTACAATGTCTATAAAAAGGAAAAGAAAAAGAAAAAAATGTTTATATATATATATATATATATATATATATATATATATATATATATATATAAATACACTTTCGAATCTCAAAATACTGAAATTTCGAATTTCAGTATTATGAGACTGGAATGTCGAAAGTGCAGTTGTTCGAAACTGCACTTTAATGAATCATTATTTCCGAATCCACGGTAGGTGTGGTGCGGTATGTAGTTTATTGTTTGCTATCTCTTTAAGAGGAATGTCTTCTGGGATTTAGATTCAGGTAGGTGTTTAGTTTTGTAGGATTTTGGATACACGTGTTAGGATGTTCTTCATCTCACATTGCTGCAGTCCTTACACTTGGGTAGTCCGCTGTCCTCGGTCGGCCCGAATATCAAAGTATAAGGCTGACGTCGGTCAAGGCGCATTTGACTGACATCAGGACGTCAGGGTACAAATGCGCATGACCGGCGTCATATCCTCAGTCTTTTGCCGCATGGTCCGATGCAGAAGCAGTTTGCAAGTGCAGGTTGGCGTTCTGAAATTTTCGATTTTGAAGTTTCAGACCGAGTTCAAAGTTGGCTAAGTACCCGTTGGGGAATATTTTAGTTTTTCTTGCCTCAGTGATTTACCGGATGTCAGACAAAGTTAATAATTGCATTTCTTGTGGGAAGCAGATACCGCATAGGGATTATCATACTTTGTGTATACCTTGTTTAGGGCCTGAGCACGGCGTTGTTGGTTGTCGCTCTTGTGCTAGATTTAATAAACGCACTATAAAGAGGAGGTTGGATTGTGCCAGGTTAGTCTTTGGGAAGCGGTGCAATTATAAAATGCCGCCGGATGCTCCGATGCCCGCTTCTTGAAGAAGCGCAAGGATAAAACAGTGAAGCCTAGGGTTGAGGAACCGCAGTACCGGACGCCGGTTCTTTGGAGGTGTCACTGGAGCCGGTGGTTTTGCCAGGAGTTTCTTTGGAGTCCCAGGCAGAGACTATATTATTGCAAGATGTGGCCTCTCAGGAGGCAGGTCAGGCTGAGGGGCTTCTCAGGTGACTATTCTTCCCTCTCTTCCCAAGGTGGCTAGGCCTCTCCTTCTGTTGCCAAAGGCTTCTCCCAGAGGCAGGCCAGGTTTAGCTTCAGTGGGTGTTCTCCTACCATTTCAGGTTCTGTGCCCAAGAAGCATATGCTTAAAATGGCAGAAGATTTGATTACTTTGATTAGGGTTCTATGCCCTCCTGATAAGAGGCCTAGGATGGAGCCTGAGCTGGGGGTTTTGAGCAGGCTTCAGATGTTTCAGAGTCTTCTGTGGAAGACTTGCAGGAGTATCTCCTTATTCTGATTCTGATGTGGATGATTCTACTCCTTCTGCTTCTCCTCCTGAGGATTTTTCATTTTCAGAAACTCTTCATTCCATGAGGGAGCATTTTAAATGGGAAGGTCAGGACTTCTCTGATTCCAGGAAAAGGCTTAGGGAATTTTTGTTTTACCCCAGCATAGGCCTTTGGCTATACCTCCTGTTTTGGATGTGGTGGCAGATGTTTTGCAGAGGCTTCTCTGAACCCTGATTCTTTGCCTCCTGCTCCTGTTAAGCCTGATAGGTATTACAGGGTGCCTGAAGCTCATAAATATTTGTTTAAGAGTCCTAGGGCAGACCCAGAAACTATTTCCAGGGGCCTAAAGGTGTTAAGGCTTCTGTTGTTAAAAATCCTGTCCCTGCAGACAAAGAGGCTAGGGCTTTGGATAGATGGGGAAAGAAAGTGTATACTTCTTCCACTCTAGCCATGAGAGCTTTGAATTGCCAGTTTCACATGTTGAAATATCAAAATTATCTTCTTTCACAATTGAAATCTAAGGTGGATGCTCTGGCAGTAGGTATTGATTGTAAAGAGTTGCTGGATTTGGTACATGTGTCTGAACAGGTGGGTAAGCATTCTTTGCAATGTGGTTTTGATGCTGTACAGGCCTCCTCGAGGGTGGCTGCCACTGGGTCTGTTCTTCGCAGGCATGCCTGGTTGAAGGATCAGAATTTAGCTGAGCATGTTAAAAGAAGGATTTTCGATCCTCGTTTACAGTCTGATGTGTTGTTTGGTCCTCCTGTTGAAGCAGTTTTAAAGAAGATGGAGGACAAAGCTAAGTCTATGCAGACTGTTAAAGATTTTTGCAGGTGCAGCCTCCAAAGTTTAGTAGAAATTGGCCTGCTAAGGGGTGGACATATCCTGCTTATGATTCCCAGTCTAGGGGTAGATCTAGACATGGTAGGGGCAGAGCTCAGGTTCTTTCAGGCCTAGAACAGGGAGTTCTCCTGCACAGTCTTCTGGTGAGGGCAGGGGTCAGTCCTTTCGTAAACAGACCCAATGACCTACTTTTCAGCTGCCAGCAGATTCTCGTCTGGCAGCTCCTTTGGGAGGAAGACTGGCTCTTTTCAAAGAAAATTGGGATTTACTTACTCAAGACAGATGGGTATTGGATATCATTCACCACGGTTACAGGTTTTATTTCCATACAATGCCTCCTTTCAAAGGCATGCCAGGCGTTCCTCCTCAACAAAGAAAAGAGGCTCACAAGCAAGTTTCTCTGTTACTCCAAATAGGGGCCATTCAGCCAGTCCCTGTGCCAGAGAAGGGCCTAGGATTTTATTCTCGCCTGTTCCTAGTACCAAAGAAGGGGAACACGTGGAGACCAATTTTGGATTTATCTACCCTCAACACTTATCTGGACATTCCCAAGTTCAAGATGTTGACGTTACAGCAGCTTTTACCTCTGCTGGGCAAAGATCACTGGATGGTAACTTTAGATCTCAAGGAAGCTTACCTTCATGTGCCTATCAGACTAAGTTGCAGAAAGTATCTGCGTTTCGAACTGGGAATTCTCATTATCAGTTCTCTGCATTGCCCTTTGGCTTATCTACTGCGCCCAGAGTATTCACAAAGGTTCTGGCTCCAGTGATAGCTTTCTTCATGCTTCAAGGAATTCAAATCTATCCTTATTTGGACGACTGCCTGATTCTGGCTCAAGAAAGGAAGAGCTTCTTCATCATTTGGAATATGTGATAGCAGTGCTAAGATGCCTAGGGTATTCTGTGAGCGAAATAAAGTCCAGTCTAGTACCCTCTCAGGACATGTGCTTTCTGGGTGTGAGACTGAATACAGCAGCCCAGATGGCCTTTTAACCCCGGACAAACAAAAGAGTCTGTCCCTTTACTTCCATCAACTATCTCATCAGTCCGTGCTGACTGCAAGGACAGTCCTTCAAGCCTTAGGGTTCATGGCATCTTGTATTCTGGTGCTTCCCAATGCCAAACTGCATATGAGGAAGCTGCAATGGTATCTCAAAATGTCTGGACACAGCACTGCCAGCATTTGGACACTGTCATTCAAATAATACCTTGCATTCAAAAGGAATTTTGTGGTGGGCTTAGGAATGTCACCTAAACAAGGGACTCTCTGTGACCCGGCCAGAGGCAAGTCAGATTCTAACGACAGATGCCTCAGACAAAGCTTGGGGAGCTCATCTGAATGGAAAGTGGATACAAGACAAGTGGCCTGCCAGACTACAGCATCTACATATCAACATGAAGGAGATGTTAGCAGTCCAGTTTGCATTAATGGCTTTCAAGGAGTTACTTCTTCCAGGGCAGGTGTTGATTCTAACAGACAACACAACTGTCATGTGGTACATCAACAAGCAAGGGGGAACACATTCTTATCCTCTATGCAGGCAAGCAATGATTTTATGGGAGACTGCTCTCAGTTTGCAACTAACTCTTCAGGCAAGGTTTCTGCCAGGAGCACAGAACTCCTTAGCAGATGTGTTGAGCAGACAAATTATGGATCCCCACGAGTGGAAACTGGATCCTCATGTATTTCAGAAATTGACAGTGTCATGGGGAACTCCAGACATAGATCTGTTTGCTTCTCCACTAAACCACCAGCTGCCAAAGTTTTGCACAAAGGTTTCATCACACAGCTTGGAAAGTGGATGCTCTTTCTTTCAATTGGAAAACCTTCATGTGTATGCCTTTCCACCTCTGCCTTCTCTTCCAAAGGTACTATTAAAGGTCAGACAAGACAGGCCAAGGATGATTTTGATAGCTCCAGATTGGCCTCGCAACACTGGTACCCACTTCTGAGGAGTCTGGTAAAGAAGCCTCCATGGCCTTTACCTCTGATTCCTCATCTGTTATCTCAGAAGGACAGCCATTTGCTCAATGTCAAACTTCAATCTCTTCATCTAACAGCCTGGCATATTCTGTTTTGAACCACAGCAGGTCTCAACTTCCTCAACAAGTTTTAAATGTGATTATGGAAGCTAGAAGGCCTAGTACTAGGAAAGTGTACGCAGATAAATGGAAGAGATTTTTATTTTGGAGTGCAGCAAAGAATTTGATGATTTCTGAGCCTAATTTGAGTGTGGCTCTTCAATATCTTACTGAGTTACTGGACAATGGTTTGTCCTTCTCTTCCATAAAGATTCATGCTGCAGCAATTTCAGCTCACTATGATTGTGACCCACCATTGTTTTCTCATCCTTTGTTCAAGCAATTTCTTAGAGGGCAAAGAATATAAGACCCCCAGCGACAGCTCCTACTCCTGCTTGGGATCTCAATTTTGTGTTGGACAAACTCACTCTACAACCTTTTGAGCCTGCAGCTACTGCTGAATTGAAATATTTGTCATGGAAGACTGCTTTTCTGTTGGCTATTACTTCTGCAAGAAGGGTTTCTGAATTGCAGGCCCTTATGGCAGTTGAGCCTTTTTGATTTTCCATAAGGACAGGGTATCATTACGTACTAATCCTTCCTTTATGCCTAAGGTGGTTTCTAGTGTGGCTTTAAACCAAACTATTCATTTGCCTACGTTTTATGCAGATCCTCAAAATAAAGGGGAAAAGATTTTGCACACTTTAGATGTACACAGGCAATTGCGTTATTATTTGAGCAGGACTAAAGGGTTAGGCAGTCTCAGCAGTTACTTGTTTCTTTTGCTTTGAGTTCACAGGGCAAGCCTGTGTCAAAACAAACTATTTCTAGGTGGATTGGCTTTTGCATTGCATTTTGTTATTCCCATCATGGCAAGGAGATTCCAGCTGGGATTAGGCCTCATTCCACTAGGGCTACTGCCACTTCAACAGCATTTCTAAGGGGTGGCAACTAAGGATATTCTGGAAGCAGCTACTTGGAGTTCAGTGCATACTTTCTCTAGGCATTATCACCTTCCTATATACTCTAAGTCTAGGGCTGGTTTTGCCACAGCTGTTTTACAAGGCATGTTGTCAGCTCCTGCTACTTTATAATTTGCCAGCCTCCCTTACCTCTGCTTTGGGATTCTACCCAATAGTCAGGACTGCAGCAATGGAAGATGAAGAACATAGTACAGTTTTGTACCTACCATAAATGTAGATGTTCGAGGATTCCATTGCTGCAGTCCAATTTACCCTCCCTCCTTCCCCTCTGTGTTTAGGGGTGGTTGTGTAGGTGAGTTTACATGCTTATCTTTTATATATATATATATTGTTGTATATAGTTATACAAGGGTGTTTTGGTGCAGGTTGTTTTGGTTTGACTTGTCTTTTTAGGGTCTTCTGACATCTGGGGCAAGAAAAGACTGAGGATATGACGTCGGTCATGCGCATTAGTACCCTGACGTCCTGACGTCAGTCTAATGCGCCCTGACCGACGTCAGCCTTATACTCTGATATTCGGGCCGACTGGGACGCGGACTATACCCAATAGTCAGGACTGCAGCAATGGGATCCTCGAACATCTACATTTATGGTAGGTACAAAACTGTACTTTTTTTTTATTTTTTTTTTTTTTTTTTTTTTTTTTGGGGAGTTGTAGGTTTAGTTTGGAGTAGGGAGGTGGGAGAGTGTATATGTTAGGATTGAAAGTGGTGATTTTTGTATATGTGTAGTGTGTTTGTGTGTGTTAGTACTGGGTGTAAGTATGACAGTGAACAATGGGAGTGTAGGGCATGTACAAGTAGTTTTTTAAATTTTTTTGAGTTGTGTGACCTTGGAGTTGGTATATAGAAGTAGTGGGAGCGTGGGGGGTGCAGGGGAGCTTACCCCCTGCAAAATTATATGTTTGTTTTATTGTTTTTATTTTATTTATGTTGTTATATTGAGGGAGGGTTGTGTTTTTACTGTTGTTTAAAGGAGGACGATGTTTCGATGTTTCAGTTTTGTGTGGTTTTGTGTTTTCACGGTTTTGAACTTCTCGATGAACTGAAATTCGAAATTTCAGTATTTCAAGATTAAGACGTGGACCAATATATATGCATATATACAAGTATATGTGTATATGCATATATCTATATATATATATATATATATATATATATATATATATATATATAGATATATGTCTATGCATATACAAATAGGTGACCGGTGTTCCACACCAGAGGTCAGTTCCTCGTTGGTCAGATCTGACCACAAGCTAATCAGCCTAGACATCCACATCCTGCCCCTACCCCCATTAGGGAAGCCACCGTAAAACATTTCTCCAAAGCCAACTTTATGCTTCTTAAGACAGAAGTGGCAAACTTCATGACACCCATGCGGACGGACAACAGAGGTACGACTGCTGAATCCTACACAAATGCACTGTATATAAGCACTTACACAAGTGCATGGATTGTACTATCCCTAACAGAACTAAGATGCTATCCTGCAAAAAAAGGAAGCCAATCTGGTGGTCCGCTGCTATAAACAAACTCTACAACAGAAGAAAGAAACTGTTGCAAAAAAGAGTAAAATCCCATGACTGGAAGAACTCCCTGGTCAGCCTCCGTAAGAAGCTGAGATCCCTCATAAAATACTCCAAAGCTAGTTATGAAAACAAAATTGCCACTGATTCTAAAGACAACCACAAAGCATTCTATAGCTATGTCAAGAATCTCAGTGGCAACACTCAGATCTGCTCTGAGTTACAGCACAATGGCACTAAATATACAGACCTAACTGATATTGCCAACATCCTGGCAGATAGGTTCAGTGCTAACTTTACTCCCCCTCACCCCCTAAAGGGCCCATCTCTATACCGGAAGAATGCAAAGTTCCTGTAATCAAGGCTGCATAGGTGAAAAACACAGTCTCCAAAGCCAAGAACACAGCATCCATGGGACCTGACAACATCCCAGGCTGCGTTCTTCATGAACTACAGAATGAACTGGCACCCTACCTAAGCACCATGTTCAATCATAGCCTCATCTCAGGCTTTGTGCCCACTGAAAGGTGCACAATGACAGTTATCCCACTTCACAAAGGGGGAGCCACCATGGACCCTGGGAACTACCGCCCCATTAGCCTAATGAGCCTGGTCTGCAAGGACATGGAATGTATCATCATGGAACTTATAAACAAACACATTGGTAATCTCCAAACTCTGGACCCCACCCAGTTCGGGTTTGTAAAAGGCAGATCATGTCTCCTAAACCTGATTGACTTTTTTGAAGCAGTCACCAAAGCCGTAGACGAGGGTAAGGTGGTTCACACAGCCTATCTAGATCTTGCCAAGGCTTTTGGCACCATCCCCCACTCTGGAATTATAGATAAACTCACTAAACTAGGTATAAATCCCTATGTCACAAGATGGGTTGCCATCTGGCTCACTGACAGAACCCACACTGTGAAAGTAGCAGTCTCTAAATCCGACTTCAGACCAGTGACAAGTGGAGCACCAAAGGGTTCAGTCCTGGGTCCTCTCCTGTTTGGTATCTACTTTTCTGAAGTACAGGCTAACACAAAAGGTCTTTGGCTAACAAAGTTCACAGATGACTGCAAACTAGGAGCCATAATTGAAACTCCTAACGATGTGGATATCCTACAAAAGGGCCTCAGTGAGACAGATGCCTGGTGTCAAAGCCATGGCCTCAAGTTCAATGCCAAAAAGTGCATTGTCATCCCCTTTGGTAAAAACTCTGTACCCATGAGCTACCACATAGGTGGTAGTCTACTTAACACCAAAAGTGTGATAAGAGACCTTGGGACACAGGTGGACAGTAGTCTCTCATTTGATAATCACATTGCCACAATAGTCAGGAAATCCTTCTACATGGCACACCTCATCACAAAAGGTTTCTCATCCAGGAAAAAAGAGGTAATTGTTCCCCTCTACTCGTCACTCATTAGACCCATTATATAGTACAACGCCCCTTTTGTTATGTACCGCACAAGACATCTACAACTGGAAAGGCAGCAGAAATACCTCACAAAGAGGATTACTGGCCTCAAACAGGTGCCCTACGTAGACCATCTCAAAAAACTTTAGCTTTACTCTGTCGCATATCGCCTACTCAGAGGCAATCTCTGCCTAACATACAAAGCTATGTCAAACCCAGATATGTTGGATATGCTCCATTTAAAGAAATCCCAATCCCTCCAAGCTACACGCTCTAGGGACCTAAACCTTGTCACCACAATAAACAGAACATGCTGGAGGGATAGTTTCCTGTCCCGGAGACTTCCCATACTCTGGAACAAGCTACCTGTCTATATCAAACAAAGCTCCTCATTAGCACTCTTCAAGAAAAATCTTGATGACTGGATGGAAATAGGAAATTCACCCCAGGGATCACCTCTGTGGCTCTGCTCGACAGGGGCACAGGAAAATAATTTTCTTGGGTGGCGAGGCTAGTACCTACCTGTGAACCTATATATATATATCTATATATCTATATCTATATATATATATATATATATATATATATATATATATATATATATATATATATATATATATGTCTGTGTGTGTGTATAGGAGCACTACAGAATCCTGAAAGCCCAAAACCCTGAAGACCAAAATCCCGAGACTAAAATCTCGAAAGTTCAAAATACTGAAAACTCAAAATACTGAAAATTCAAAATCCTGAAAACACACAGGATACCAACACTTACTATAGTCCAGCACAAGTACATACAGAAACATATTACCCTTCAACTATATGCAGGGGGGCTCCGCCCCCCACACCCCCTGCTACTCAAATATATCAACTCCAAGATTGTACTTCACTACACTAAGTGCAATCTTGGAGTTGATATATTTAAGTAGATGGGGGTGTGTGGGTACAGCCCCCCATGAGGGGGTTGCAGAGGGCTTGCCCCCCTGCTTATACTTGGAGAACAATAATATGGTTTGTGTTTTATTTGTTTCTGTATGTACTTGTGCTGGAATATAGTAAGTGTTGGTATCCTGTGTGTTTTCAGGATTTTGAGTTTTCAGTAGTTTGAACTTTCGAGATTTTGGTCTTCAGGATTTTGGGCTTTCAGGATTCTGTAGCGCCCCCATATATATGTATGTATGTATCTATATATATACATATATATATATATATATATATATATATATATATATATGCAATAAAATAATATAAAATGTAAATGTAGTGTTTTATTATTTTTTTTGTAACACGGTTTAACGAAAGCACTTTTTGGATAAAAGCACTTTCGTTAAAGTGTGTTTGATTTTTATGGATTCGGACGTTTGCTCAGTCGAGCAAACGTCCTAGATCCATTTATATATATATATATATATATATATATATATATATATATATGTGTGTGTGTGTGTGTGTGTGTATTGGTTCTTGGACACTGATATGGGGTAAGGCTAACAGACTCTTACTTTAGAAACTAAAGATCCTGATAGTCAAAGCTGGAATAAAATTCTAATAGCCTTTGTACTGTCATGTAAAAGGCAAATGATTTTCTAAAGGTACCATTTTTTTATCAAAGTATGATGATATTTCTGGTTGTTTGGGTTGAAGTCTTCTTTGGAGGTTTGAATGTTATGTTTATTATGTATCCTTGCAAAAACTGCAAACAGAGGAAAAGACAAATTTTCTTTTTTCTTCTTTTTGCACATCCATTTTAGGTACATAAACATTTCTCAAGCTTGGACAGCTGGAGAGCAGTAAGGCTATGAACCAAGACCTTCGAGCAGTCACCTGTTACTACATTTCAGAACTGACAGCTAGTTTTTGCAGTAGCAGTTTACTGACTGACATAGTATATTCCCCAGACAGAGTGGCACAGCACAAACTGACAGCTGTCAGAATACATCCCTTTCCTTATCTAAAAAGGAACTTATGTTACAAAGTTGTTTTATATAGTCACAAAAAGTTTACAGACAGTCGACAGTCATGGCAACTAAACCAGTGAAACACTGTACTGCAATAAACATCAATAGAAACTAAGGAGGTTGTTTTGCTAATGGTCTGCCAGATTCCTAGTTAGAGGATAAGCTGTTGACCCTTGGTACCCAACAGCCTGCCTGCTTCTCCTCTTTCCTCAAAAGGAATATATGTTGATTTCATTTAGTGTTGAATTCCCTTCCAATATCCCATTCTTCATGAGGAATTGAGCAGTATGTATTTCATAATGTCTGTTATTGTTACCTTCAAATTTGGAAATTAAGCAACTTTACTCATCCGTATTATTTTTATTTAAACTGGCACCTTCTTGAACTGTTTGCATTTATTTTTTTTTCAAGTTTTTGTTGTGCTGTTCCCCTTCCACTTTCTTTCCTTCCGCTAGAATGCAAGTCTAGTAAAATACACATGTAAATGAGCTGGTGATGCAGGGAAGGTTGGTTTAATAACAGAACAAAGTGTTATCTTTCACACTAAGCAGGATTTTCTTCACACTTACAGTTTTACTAAAATGCACACACCTTTAAATAATATAAAACAGATCAAACTGACCATCCCTGAAGACCTAACAAGACACAATTAAACACAATTGAATAGCATTTTTTATTTTGGTTACTTTGCACTAATTTTATGATTAATGTCATATATTTGCATCCATCAAAAATTGTTATTAAATTTTGTGATGTGACAAGAGATCCTTATCTTCACCTTTCCATCTAAACTGAGGGACATATTATAACACCTGGAATTCAAAATGTTCTCTTTCAAATTCTATAATATGCTTAGCTAATATGCTATTTATTTTCATCTTTCTTATATCATTTTGTGTTGTAAAATTTTGGCACATAGATTTTGTTCCTTGCTGTTGAAATAAAGTTTGTTCTTTCTCTCATTTCACTATCTTATCCTTAATTTTCTTAGAATAGTACACCGTGTTTGGAATTTCAGACTGTGCATTTGTATGAAAATTCTGAGAAAAGATCCAAGTACTGGGATTGAAGAACAATATAGGTTTGTCTGAAAAGAAATTAAAAATGTAAAGTTAATGCTGTATTTTATTACCTTTTGTTGACCAGGTTAGTCAGTCTAGACTAGTAGCATCTTTTCATGGAAGCTAAGGTGGTACTTACACTAACAGTGGAAATTTGGTCAGGGCATTGGGGAACTTCCCGTACTCGTCATTGTTGTGAGATGGAAGCATTTTGGAGGAGCACTTCCTGTTTCCATTCCAGGCACAGAGGCAGCCCGTAGAAACAGGGAGGCAGATGGAGAGAGGAGATGATGGAGTAGTGAAAGGAATGAAGGAGAAAGCAAATATCCAGAGAGGAGAATGTGTACAGTATTCTGAGGAATTGTTTCAAAGAAACCCATTTGATGGAGATGACTCAGCAAATGATGGATGTGTAATTACAACACTCCACTCAGGAGGTTTGCAGGATGATTTACTTAAAAAGAAATGGTGGTGCAAAGTGAGTCAGGGAATGAAAGAGATGTTTCTTGGGGAGGCATTATGGAGAAAATACAAAAGGAGTATGCAGAGACAATCCTGAAGAATAGTTGTGAGATGGAAAAGAAAACATATGTAGAGAAAGTAAAAGAAGCCAAAAGTAGAGTAGCAGAAACGAAGGCAGAAAAAATAAATAAAGGAAGTAAGTCATAAGGATTCAAAGTAAAGAAGACAAAGAAATAGAGAGGTATGAAGTGTGGGACAATTTAATAGCTCCCTTGGGTGTAAAACAACATGAGGTGAGAGCATTTATTTTTATTAACAAAGACATTTTGTGACATTATATTTGAGACTGTTTTTCAATGGAAAAATTTCTTGGAAAATATGAAAAATAAGAAAGACCATTACCCTGCTGCTGTCACTGGGTCTGTACTTAGAAGGCATGCTTGACTTAAGGAGAAATCTTTGCCAGATCATGTTAAAACTACATTTCTGGATGCTCCTTTAAATCAGGACCACCTGTTTGGTGACAAAGCAGAAGAAGTTCTTAAATTAATGGAGGAAAAAGCTAAATCTATGCAAACTGTTAAATATTTCTTACAAGTGCAGCCTCCTAGATTTAGTAGGCATTGTCCCTCAAAAAAATTGGTCCTTTTCTGCCTCTTCCAGGTCTTCTCAGTTCAAATCCAGAATTAGCAGAACACCCAGGCTTCAGTCCCAGGGTATGCACAGGACTAAGCAGTGGGGGGCTCCCACTTCAAAATTAGGGAGTAGTAAGACTCCCCCCTATGGTAAGCTGTCTCAATGACTTAACTTTAAAACTTCCAAGCACTTCTCAACTGACTGCTCCTTTAGAGGGAAAGATTGCTCTGCAAGCAAAAAACTTGGAACTCATTACCCAGGACAAATGGGTTTTAATATAGTATCCCAAGGATACAGATTTCACTTCCACACATTACCAACCCCAAACGGCTGGCCAGATCTACCCCCAAATCAGAGGCAGAGGCTCAAAATCAAGTACTCTCTCTCTTAAGCATAAAGGCTATTCAGACTGTACCAGAAGAGGAAAAGGGGCAAGGTTTCTATTCAAGATTTTTCCTGGTACCCAGAAAAGATAACTCATGGTGTCCTATCCTGGACCTGTCTATCCTAAACACCTTTTCGGTGATTCCAAAATTCAGATTGCTTACTCTTCACCAGTTGCTTCCCGTGATAGGCAAAGATGCCTGGTTGGCAACACTGGATTTAAAGGAAGCCTACCTGCACATTAAAATCAGGGAATCTTGCAGAAAATACCTACGCTTCAAAGCAGGCTGCATGCACTATCAGTTCTCTGCACTGCCCTTTGGCTTATCTACTGCTCCCAGGGTATTCACAAAGTGCCTAGCTCCAGTCATTGCATTTTGCAGGCAAAAAAAATATTCAAATATATCCATACCTGGACGATTGTCTAATTCAGGCAGAAAGCCAGGACATACTTCTGAATCATCTGGCATTTGTACAAAAGGTGTTAACTTGCCTGGGGTACACCATAAACGAAAAGAAATCACATTTGGTACCCTGTCAAAAAATTATATTCCTGAGAGCAAGCTTGAACACAACTTCCCAGATGGCTTTCCTCACACCAGAGAAACAAATTCGTTTGACAACTTACTTCAAACTAGTGGCCACAAAAACCCTGCTATCTGCAAGGCAAATACTACAAGCCTTGGGGTTCATGGCCTCGTGCATTCTACTAATTCCATATGCAAGACTGCATATGAGGAAACTGAAATGGTATCTTAAAAAGTCTATGGTGTCAACATTCTCAGGATCTAGAAGCAATGATTCCTATCATACCTTGCCTATGGTTAGAATTCCTTTGGTGGGCAGAGGCCTGCCACCAAAACAAGGGACTACCATTCACTCTACCCACTGCCACCCAAACCCTAACAACAGATGCATCAGACTATGCATGAGGGGCTCACCTGGCAGGGAAGTGCATTCAGGGCAAATGGAACCCAAGTAAAATGCACCTGCATATCAATCAAAAAGAAATGTTAGCTGTACAGAATGCTCTGACAGCCTTCAAGGACCACATTCTTCCAGGACAATTAATGGTAAAGATGGACAACACCACTATTATGTGGTACATAAACAAGCAGGGGGGTACCCATTCTTACCCTCTCTGCAGACTAGCCATGGCTCTGTGGAACACAGCCTTGAGCTACCAAGTGCATCTACAGACTCAATTCCTGCCAGGAAAACTAAATACACTGGCAGATGAACTAAGCATAAATCTCATGGACCCACACGAGTGGAAACTGGAACCAAAGATTTTCAACATGTTGATCAGCAAATGGGGGATCCCAGATATAGACCTGTTTGCCTCCCCCCACAGAACTACCAATTGGACAAATTCTGCACAAGGACTCCCCACAAACAAGCTTGGAAAGTGGATGCTGTGTCCTTCAGCTGGAAAAATCTATTAGTTTATGCCTTTCCTCCTCTGCCTCTCCTTTCCGAAGTACTACTAAAACAGGACAAACCAAGTAGGATACTGATTGCACCAGACTGGCCACGCCAGCACTGATAACCCCCTCTTGTGCAGTGTGTCACAGTTGGCCCCATGGCACCTACCTCAGACCCCCACCCTGCTGTCTCAGCAGGAGAGCCAGATTCTGCACCCCCAGCTTCAAACCCTGAACCTGGCAGCCTGGCTAATTACCTAATCTCTCCATTACCATCCCTCAGTAAACAAGTGTTGGATGTCATTTTGGAGGTAAGGAGGCCTAGTACTAGAAAATCGTATGCTGAAAAATGGAAAAGATTCTGTGCCTGGAACCAAACTCAAGGGATGGCCACAGCAGCGCTCAATTTACATCAGATACTTCAATACTTAATTGAGATGTTTCACAAGGGCCTTTCTTTTTCCTCCATCAAAATTCACGCCTCAGCCATTTCAGCTCATTACAACACAGAACCACCCCTCTTTTCTCACCCACTGCTCAAGCAGTTCCTCAGAGAAGTGAAAAACTTAGGACCACCCAGGAGAGCCTCAACTCCAGCCTGGGACCTTAATTTTGTATTGGAAAAACTCACTCTTCCTCCTTTTGTGCCAGCTGCAACTGCAGAGTTAAAATTCCTTTCTTGGAAAGCAGCCTTCCTTTTAGCTATCACTTCAACAAGAAGGGTATCTGAACTACGGGCCCTTATGGCAGTAGAGCCTTTCATCATCTTTCACTGGACTGGAGGTATATATTTTACAATGAATAAGAATTCTGTGTTTTAAGTATAACATTTGGTAATAAAGAAGTAGAATTCAGTGGGAAAAAGCAATAGAAGAAATAAAGCAAACATGTCTTTTCGGGAGAACATATAAAGTATCATTCAGAAAAGCTTAGCAAGTTTATTTAAGCTGCCAACAGTATTTGAAAAAGAATAATTGCCGATATGTTTTTCATTTATATTGGGTCCTAGATTAAATCTAGTAGAAAGAGGAGTTTTCTATGCAAATAAAGAGGAAGAAGGTTACATTTTAATTAACCCAGTGGTATACACTGCTTCATTAAATTTGTAAAAAGTGTTAAAGTAGATAAATGAAAAATGCTGAGAGATTAGTAGTAAAACTTTATAAATATAGGTATGATGAATTTCAGGGAATGGTTAAAAGAGTAAAAGAGAAAAAGAATGTATAAATTAAGAAATAAAATGTCACCAAGAAAAAATATTTTTGAGAAAAATAACTGATCATATAGAAAAGATAGAAAAGTGTTGTATAAGAATGTAATGATAAAACATTGCAATGTATAACCATGGGAAGATCTAACAGATGAAAACATTAAAGCTATAAAAATAAAAACAAATGGCGCAATCAGAAAGTAGGATGTCAAGATTTTCTGTGGAGAGTGATATAATATGTTTACACTGTAAAGAAGAAGCAGAATAGTAAAAGACTAAAAAAGTTATGGGAAATACTATGTAAAGAAATGTTTTTGAAGATATAAAAGAAGTGGATAAAATAAACATGGTTATTATTAAATATGGCTATTATAAGAATAGAAGTAATGAATACATTAAAAATAGATGAAAAGTTATTTTATGTTATATGGGTTATATGGAATGAAAGAATAAATGAAATTATGTTTAATGGTGAATGGATTTTAGCAACAATAATTAGTAAAATCAGATGGTAATTATAGAAAAGGAGGGGGGTCTAATAAGGATGAAAATTTATCATGATTGTATAGGAAAGTCTGAATATGTGTAAACAGATTTGTATATTTATATATTTGTACATATGTAAATATTTGTAAATATGTAAATATTTTTTAAGTTGGAGTTATTTTTGTATATAAATAAAGGAACTCTACTCTTATAGGTTTGTCTGAAAAGAAATGAAAGAAAGTAAAGTTAATTTTATTTTACATTTGTTTACCAGGAAAGTCTGATTGGACAAAATGTCCTTTTCCAGTGGAGGCCTGGGGAGAAAGGCTCCACATTTATAAATAACCTTAAGATACATATACAATGTAGAGATATAAATATTGATTTAATCTCACAAGTACAAAATGAAAATACATGCTATACATTTCACTGATACAATCTTATAGTCTAGACAGAATACAAAGAATAGCAGTACTGTGATTGCAGGTAAAAAACAAGCAAGTTAAGTATACATATGCACACTGGGGATATACTATTCAAAATTAAAAATAACAGGTTGTGTTCCTTTAGCTGCCTTAAGATATCTATTTTCTTACCAGGGTTTGTGCAAGAACAGGTCCATGATTCTGATTAGTGTGATTTGAGAAGCTTTTTTAAAGTTGGAATTGTTAATATTTGTATTTGTAGTTGTAATGCTGTATTTTATTACCCTTTGTTGACCAGATTAGTCTGTCTAGGCTAGTAACAGCTTTTCAGAGAAGCAAACGTGGTACTTACACTACCAGGAGAAATTAAGCCAAGGCATTGGGGAACTTCCCCATCTCTGTTGTTGCTGGAGGGATGATTTTCATTCTCATATTTTTGGCTTCCATTCTGGGTGCAGTGGCAGCTTGGACAAGCTGGAAGTAAGTACAATGGAGCTGCAGGATTCAATGTGTGCTGGTTTATGGCATTGAGAAGGTAGTTGATTCTTCTATGGATGTAATGTTTTCTAAGAGAAATGAGATGACAGTCAAGCCCTCCCTTGCAGAATTGGGAGGTATTGAGCATCATGAAAAGGCATGTTTACCTTCTGAGGAGAAGCATGGTATGAGCAGTATTGAGAGGAAGATGGTTGAGTCTTCTTGAGGTGTTTTGGATGCAGCTGAAGGTAATGTACTGTGAGAAAAGGCAGTTGAGCCTTTTCTTGATTCTGAGGATGTTTTTCAACAATAGTTATTTTTGCAGGAAGAGGAGTGTAATGATGGATGTGTGACAATGTGAAGTATTGCCAGCTATGCCAGGAGAAGTAGGGCAGTAGATGTGCAACATATGCCAGCATAGCTAGTTGGAGTTTTGTAAAGAGTTATATGTCATTTGTCTATCAAACTGATTTGTACAGGTGCTTGTGTTGAAAATGAATTTGTAAAGTTGCTTGCGTTAAAAATATACCAACAGTGGATCCTGCTGGACAGAAAAGAAATACACTTGTACATCAGACTGTAATTCAACTGTTGAAATGAATATACAGTAACAAAGGATACTGAAAGAGAAGAGTTTAATCTCACTCCAGCTAACTTTGAAAAATAGTCTGAAATTAAATTATCTGGTTTAGGCCATAAAGATTGTATCTTACATTTCTGACTGCAGCCAGAAATTAAATATCTGTGCAAACCAGGAGTAAGAATCCTTCAGTGCTGTCCTTAAGGGTGAGCTAATTGCTACCTTGGAAGGGTGGAATATTTGAAATGTTTTTTGTAGCTTCCAGATGTTATAATACATCTCAGCAAAGCTCTATCTGTGTGTATGGTAACACATATGTGCTAAATTATGGTTCAATTTCCATTAAAGTGGGTAGTGTGTGAACCAGAGCCGATGACCAGATGTATGTGATGCCATGCTGTAATCCAGCACTAAAATTATATTTTAATACTAGATGAGACAGAAGTCTCAGGGCAGTCTGTTTTTGAAACCTGACAAAGAAGGAAGATCACTCACCCACTTCATCTTGCCCTGCTCTAATAAGTGAACTAGGGGACAGTAAATCTTTAGATAAGTCAGGAAAATATAGTAAGATTTGTTATGTATTGTTTTTTTGTATCTGTGTGAACCTTTCCATCTGTGTTATTTTTAATATTTCCTGTGGTTGAAACTCTGACGTTTATCGTAAATAGTTATTTAATATTTTCATGTTCTTTTGTTATTTATTATTAAATATATTTAAAGTTTTCATTGTGGCTGGTCATCTAGAGAATATTCTAACCTTTGAGGTTACTTATATTTATTTGGTGACACTGTAGCAGCTCATGAAAGCCTTGCTGCACTGGTCAAACACTACCGTTTGTATTAGTACTAATTTTACTCAGTATAATTGAGTACCATTGTACGGAGCCTTAGAGCTGGCTTTGGAGTGCTCCAGTGGCAGTACCTACCTAATGGTCTGGGCAAAGGGTAGCAGAGTGAGTAAATGTGTGCCAGCCTTTCCCAGGTGTGCGTGTGTGTGTGTGTGTGTGTGTGTGTGTGTGTGTGTGTGTGTGTGTGTGAAAACTAAATTAAAATCTCAAAGAGTGTGTGTGTCAGCAACTTGGAGCAGGGACTGGTTTCACAGAGATGGTGGTGGAGGACTTGGCTTGGAACATTCAGCTGAGGACTCAACTCTACAGCTGTGTCAGTTGGGAGTTGAATTTGGGGGCCTGGAGAGAGAGAGGGAAACCCAGCCCCAGGACTGAGTGTGCTTCCTGTGTGCTCTTAAGGGAAATTGTGCTTGGTGCAGAGTGCTGCATCTGGAAATACTGTGTGTATCTATTTTTGTTCCAAGAGAATGTCCCTCACCGGTGTCCATGGTTAGGATTGAGACCCCTTGATCACTGGCCCAGAGGAGGGATGTTACAGATGTATTATTACAACCTTCCAAATGTGAGAGTTGCGGGGTGACTTATTGATGGATATTGCTTATGTAAGTGAATCAGAGAATACAAATGGAAGATGCACCAGAGGTTTCAAGTTCTTTAAAGAAGTAAAGGAATGAAAATAGAAGACATGGTCACCATAGTGATGAAAGCTAAGAAATGTTATACAGTAAGAATTTCTAGTAAAACCGATGAAGAAATGGGCAGGTATAAAATTTGGGATGATATGATTATGCCTTTAGCTACAAAGGCATCCGAGGTAAGAGCTTTTAGTCATAATAATAAAGAATCATTTTGTGACATGATTTTTGAGACTGGTTATTTAATTTAGAGATTTTTGGAAGAATATGAGAAAAAGAAAGACTGTTATCCATAGAATAAATCTGTTTTTAAGGAATTTGGTAGAGAGACAAGAAAAAATAAATATTCTGTTCAGAACTGGAAGTAGAAAAAGAGACTTAAAAAAAAAAAACATTTTGAGCAAATATGTAAAGAGGGTACTGAACATTTCTAAGCTTGCTGATAGATGTTTATGGACAGGGGCTTGAGACTGTAATGCAATATTACACATGGGCAATAATAATATTTAGTATATTCTGAGCATTATTAATGTCAAAATGATAAAGATATTGTAAAATATTGGGGTCAACCTAAACTTTTTTTTTGGAATGTCATATCAGGTAATAGGTAATTGTAGGAAGATAGTTTGCCGTATATGTTGGGGAATGGGGCATGTTGCAAAACATGTATTTTGAAATGTTATAAATGTAACAAACCTGGCCATTTATGGATTAATTGTCATGAAAATGTAGATATTGTTGAAAGAGAAATGGTTACTCAGTTACAAGAAAAAGAGCAAGAACAAATAAGTGTAGAGCAAGATTTGAGGGGTGAATTAAAGACAAAGGTGAAGAAAATAATGGAGAAATTAATAAAGAAAAAGAACTAGAGGAAGGCTCATAACAAGATAATAAAGAATTAGATGTACAGTGTAATGTAATAAAAGAAAATTTCAGTCAGAAAAAGGGTAAGGGGAATACAAATACATTTATAGAAAGTAATATGAAAGAAAAAAAGAAAAAGGTAAAAGATGAAAAGACTAAAGTTTTGATTTAGCAATAACAATTAACAGGAGAGAAGGGGATACATTTAGATTACTTGCAGTTAATGTAAATCCTATGAAAAGTTTAGTTAACAGATTAGACAGTCTGGAATGGTGTAAAACATTTGATGTACATATTATTTTAGAAGATATACATATTCTAAATAGTGCTGATAGATTGCAAACAGAAGTACTATGGGGAAATGAGGTAGACATGTTCAACAATATGTATTTTGTGTAAAGATTCTATAACAGTTTTATATGTAAGATTAATTATATCGGGCAGACTTGCAATTATAGATATATGATGGAAAGGGCAAGTGTATAGAATCATAGCTTTGTGTGCTTATATCACAGAAAAGGAAAGAGAAAAATATGTTCAAAAAATTTTGGAATATATAACAGTAAATATGAATATTATTCTTGTATGTAACTTTAACTGTGATTTAAGAAAATAAAAAGTAGAAGAATTGTGATGATGTAAATAAAATGGTAGAAGTAATTAAGTATGGTAAATTTAACCTATGGGAATGCAATAAATGGACGTATAGTGGCATTAATCAGAGACTAGAAATAGATTTTTTTCTTGATATCTTCTAGAATGGAAATATCAGATGAAGGCATAATAGAAGTAGGTTTTTCAGATCATGTTGCCATATGTTTTTAAATTAAAAAATAAAGATGAATATATAAACATAGGAAAGGGTAAAAAAGGTTCCTGTAATCACGGCTGCACAGGTAAAAACCACACTCTCCAAAGCCAAGAACATAGCATCCATGGGACCTGACAACATTCCAGGCTGTGTTCTACATGAACTACATTGAACTGGCACCCCACCTAAGCACCAAGTTCAATCATAGCCTCACCTAAGGCTTTGAGCCCACTAAATGGTGCAGTTACGTGTGTATGTGTTTTCAGCTGTTTACTTTTTTTGGGGGGGTAGAATTAGCGTTAAGGTACGTGTGTATGTGTTTTGAAGTCTTTACTGGTTTTTTTTGTTTGTTTTTGCTTGGAACAGCAATTTTTTTCCCTAGAAAATAAATTGCTGTTCTGAGGTATTGACATTTTTAGCTTTCGCTGAAAAAGGGTCGATGAAACATCTTTCACTGTTTTAAGCATTCGATGTTTTAATATAGCCCCAGTGGTAGTCTACTTAACACCGAAAGTGTGATAAGAGACCTTGGGACACAGGTGGACAGTAGTCTCTCCTTTGATAATCACATCGCCACAGTAGTCAGGAAATCCTTCTACGTAGCACACCTCATCACAAAAGGTTTCTCATCCAGGAAAAAAAGAGGTCACTTTACTTTTTATGTAAGGATGAGATGGTAAAGGTGGATTTGAAATGTGAGCGTGAATTTGGGAGAAAGAGTAAAAGTTTAGTCTTTTTAAGATTTAAAATAAGCTGATTTTTGGTAAGTCATCTTTCAACAGAGAGAAAATCATTTTGGGTAAGAGTGTGAAGTTGAGAGATACTTTCAGAAAAGGAGATGAGTGTAGAATCATCAGCATACTGAGTAAGAGTTGAGTGATAGCAAGATGTACAGAGGTTGTTAGTGAAGATGTTAAATAGAAGGGGACCCAGGATGGAGCCTTGTGGAACACCTGTATGGATGGGTAGGAAGGGGGAGCAGGAGGAATGCCATCTGACAGATTTAAGTCTGTTTGCGAGATAGCTGGAGAATCATTCAAGAGTGGAAACTAAGAGATTATGGTTGGTTAACTTGGTTAAGAGGTTAGAATGGGATACCACATTGAAGGCTTTTGACAGGTGTAAGAATAGACATGAGACAAATTTATAATCACATGCTTCAGCTATTGTATGAGTGAAAGATAAAAGGGCTGTAGTAGTACTATGGTTTGCATGGAAACCATGTTGGGTGGGTGTCAAGGTTTTTTTTTTTTGGATAATAAATTTAAGAAGCTGAGTGTATATACATTTTTTGAGGATTTGTGAGAGGGGGAGAGTATATTGATGGGTCTAAAATTAGATGGATCAGTGGAGTTGCCTGCTTTGTGTAAGGGTATTGCATAGAAAGTTTCCAGATATCAGGAACAATGGTTTCACAAATTGATCTATTGATAAGTATTAAAACTTGATAGGGTGTAGAGTCAGCTGCAAGTTTGAGAAAGAGGGGGAAAAATTATCAGCAGAAGGAGAAAATGGTTTTAGATTTTGGAGGAGAGATTTTGTATAAGTGTTGGGGATAGGGTTAAGAGAGAAGAGGGTTTGGTTAGAAGGTGTTTGGGGAGGGATAGTAGAGTTGGAGTTCTGGTCAGTGTTAGTTGGTTTATGGACAGTATCAGTGAAGTAATGGTGGAGGAGGGAGGCAGTGTCCTGTGCTGAATTGTTAGGGTAAGGATTAGGAGTTTGAGGGCTTCTGGGGTGAAGGATAGAACTGGTAGTTTGGAAGAAGTTTTTGGGATTAGAGTGGTGGCTAGTTTGGGCCTTATAGTAATATTTTTTCTTGTCATCGTAGATGTGTTTTTTGTATAGTTTCTAAGTTCTTTAAAAATTTGATGGTGAGTAGGGGATTTGGATTTTAGCCATGTTTTCCATTTTTCATTATTGTTTCATTCCTGCTTCTTGTTGCAGTTGGATGTATAATTGACGGAGGTATAACATTTGGGCTCGCTGTATTGATAGACAAAGATACATTAAGAATGACTTCCTCCACTCCATTTGTCAGAATTGTATACTCATTCAGTATATATCATGTGTTAATATTCATTGCACTTCTTAGGACTTTCTTTTTTAAAATTTTTAACATTTTTTTCAGCAGGACCACTATACTGGGAGTCATTCCTTGACTAGCTAACATACTTTCTTGTTTTTTTTTTCTTTGCCATTATTCATATTGTCCTGTTTCAAGTGACTTTGTAAAGTGTAAGATATGTGAGGTGTAGAGCTCCTTGGAGGCCTAGTACGTGGGCTATCCACTTAAATCTGTTGGAATATCGAGATTTGAAGTATTCTCTGTGGCTACATACTTCCTAGGTAGCCTGTAAATAGTCATTTTTTTTATTTCAGTCGGAATTACATCAATTACATTCTACACTATCCCTCCTTACTTACACTACTCAATCATTAATCCCACCTACCTAGCCACTACACACTACATACCCCTCCCACTCACTTCTACCAACCACAAATAAATACCTCCCCCTGAAACACACCACTGTCCTTTCAAGGCTCCCTGTCCTGGGAAATACTTCACCTCACCTACCTTGTCCTCAAATTAAACACACCTATTTGGCTACATACCAACTCCTTTAAACTATCTCTCTAACTACTGTAATTTCCTACTTTTGCTGCAACTACTGTACCATTCTCTTCCTGCTCATCTACCTCTTCATATACCCTAAAAACACTCCATGTTAAAGCTTAAACCCTCAATAACTCTACAAGTGTACATAACTCTCATCTCTGTACTTCTACACCTCATTATCACACCATGTTTATTACTCCTTTCTCAACTCCCCTTCTTTTACTCTTATACTACACCCACTCATGTCATACACAAATAAATCCACTACACTTTCCTCCCACCTCTATTCATAATACCCTAGCTTCTCAATCCCAATACTCATTCTCAATAGCACCCTCTAACTTCCCTACTACAGAGTCCTCCCTTCCCAAAATCAAAATCCCCCCAACATGCCAGTCAGCCCCTAGAACCAATCCAAATACCACATTTGTCACCTTTCTCACAGAACCTCAACTTATCCTTCAAACACTCTGCTCCTTTTAGGTAACACTCATCCTTACCCTGGGCCAAATACTCATCCCTCATAAAATACTTGACCATACATCCTCTTATTCTTCACCCTAAAGTACCTGCTAAATATTTAATGATATACTCAATGAAGATCCGCAGCATTCTCAACAAAGTAAGTGAATTTCACACTAGGATGGCACAACACTCCCCACACATAATAACCCTCACTGAAACTTGGCTCAGACCTCACATCTCAGACAAAGAATTCCTCCCTGTGGTTACAACATCCTACACCTTGACAGACCTAATTTATTTATTTATTTGCATTTGTTTACCGGGATGGTCCAGCTGGGCCAGACGTGCCCATTTTCAGTGGAGTCCCAGGGAGAAAAGCTCCATATAAGATATTTCACATACAATAGAGAATTTACATTAATAAAGACATGTAGTACGCATTATTGGCAGCTTATACAATTGATGAAAAAAAAAGTACATAAGTAATCATTCTCAAATCAAAGATATTATACAAGCAATACAGAGTATATACATGAGAACATTCCATATGAATAGTTTTCAGCTAGCAAAATTTATGTAGGACACTTCATGCAGTGGGTGCAAAGCAGATATAGGAATTAATTAGAGATTAGGTACTTAAACTTTTCACATGTTTAGGAGGTGTAATAGCTGAGTGATAGGCTATATGATTCCTATTGCAGGAATCAGCAAAGTTAGTGGATATTGTTGCAGATGTATTTGTTGGTATGATATTAAGGTAGGCTGCGAGAGTACCTGAATGTTTCAATGGTAGGTCTATAAGGGTTAGGAAGAAAAGGAAGTAGACAGGAGGGATCAATGGTAGGACAATGAGGGTTAGTAGAAGAGGGAAGTGGACAGGATGGAGAGGCGGAGTAAGTAAAAAGACAGGTGGATGTGAAGGGAGGATGCCAGAGTAGTACTGTGTGGGTGAGAATAGTTGTGATGGTTGAAGTTAGGTTATATGAGATGTGGTGTTAGCACATGTGCACAGCCAAGATGAGGAGAGGTGTTGTTTCAAAGATGTCTTGAAGAGGGTTACTGAGCAGGTGGATCTAATAAAAAAGGTAAGGGATTTGCTATATTTTATTCTAAACACCTCACCTTGTCCCCCTATCCAACTCTCCCCTGTTATTTCACCCTCCTGAACTCCTAACTGCCAACTGCAAAATGAATGAGCACAATACACTGACTATTGTTGCATTATATATTTATATACCTCCAGGAGACAACATCACCATATTGGAACAGATCCTGTCCTATCTCACACATAATATCATTAATGAAATTACTCTCCTAGGAGATGTCAAAATCAACTGGCTTTCATTGACCTCTAACAGCCCTAGCTCCTGCATTAACTTGCATGGCTTCTCACAATTAATCAGCACTCCTACCCATATTAATAAACCAGCTAACTCCAGTTCTATTACAGACTGGATACTAATTTCTTATTCACACAAACACCACTACCCTGAATCATTACCTGACTCATTAAGTGACCACTCACCAATTATAGTACACAGATTCTCCCCCCACCACTTCAGACATCACACATTTAAATAATGCTGCAAACTCCAATTTTCACCTTGATACCTTCAATAGCATTCTTTCCTCCCTTAACTGGTCCTTTCTAACTTATTTACCTTTTGATGATGCAGTGCAAAAATTTAACTCTATATTTCTAAATATTCTGAACTCCCTCACCCGCCTTCAGACAATTACAGTTAAATCTCTCAGCTCACCCTAATTATCTCAAATAACATGCTCTTTAATGCATAAAAGAGACTGTTTGACAAATCTGGACTAAAACAAAATCCCTTCCACATCTTCAAACCTATAAGGCACTTTACAACCTTACCAAAAAACACATCAATAAAGACAAAAAAAAATTTCTACAACAAACCCCAAACTTTATATACTAGTAATCCAAAAAAAGTTATGGAACTCCATAAATCAAGTAGTACACCCAGACAACCCCTCACACCAAACCCCTATCCAAACAATACTCCCCAAGAAACTGCATCCTACATTTAACTTCTACTTGATTGATTCTATTAGCAAACTGGTGCAAGCCTCCAATTCTGTTAACTCTCCTGACCCCCCTACCCCTTCTAAACAAAACAATACAGTCTCTCTAAAATCTGTACCCACAAGTTATATAAAATATCTACTTCTTAAACTTAAACCCTGCTCCTCTTCAGCTGACAACTTACCTCCACTTTTCCTTAAGACAGCTGTTAACTCATTAGCTTATCCCATTTCAATCCTTATTAACCACTACTTAAGTGAATCTATAGTACCCTCTGTCTAGAAACAGTTTTATACCCTACTGTCTGTTTCTCTAAAATACTGGAGAAATGTGTACATAAACAAATCCTGAACTATCTTATCCAAGAAAACCTACTAACCTCTACATAACATGGCTTCCGTCCCAACCATAGTACAACAACAGCCCTCATTTCCTTTACCAGCTCTATTTCACTAGCGAGAGACAACAATAAATTCATCTCATGTCTCTTTTGTAGACCTCTCCAAAGCTTTCTACTCTGTTTCTCATCCCTTGTTCCTTGCTAAACTCTCTGACCTTAATCTCTCAAATTCAACAAACTCTTGGTTTGCCAGCTACCGCATTAACAGACAGCAATCTGTTAAATGGCTTTCTTCACTATCCCCTGCTTTCCCCATCAAGATGGGAGTCTCTCAAGGATCAATACTTGGTCCCTTATCCGCAGTGATTACCATCTCTAATAACCTCTCCGATCTTAACACCCTCATCCAAAAATCCTTCAAATCTATTGAAAATTGGCTCTCTAATAACCAGGTAATACTTAATCCAAAAATGACTAAACTTCTGCTATTCCTTCCCCAAATCCTTCACACACCTTAAACCCTCTTTCTCTATTACACCCTTTAACAATACAACTATCATGGTAGAAACACATACTAAGCTTCTGGGAGCAATTATAGATGACCAACTCAGTTTTGGCCTTCATGTACTGCAGTGCATAAAGAAAACCCACCAAAAACTTGGCCTACTTTACAGAAATAAAAAATTCCTAACAAGATTCTCCACTTTCCCTTAACCATGCCTACCCTCTACCTAGTCTCTTACAGTTCACAAATCTTCACTAATCTCTAGTCCAAACCCTTAACTAAACTTGAATCCACCTACAATAAAGTTGCCAGATTTGCTGCTAATGAAACCTCTAAATCTCACCACTGTCTTTCTCTAAAGACCTTAAATTGGTTAGAACTCACACACCAACTGCTTCTCTCTCAACTACAGATAATCCATTCCATCATGTACATACTCTCCTTCTGCCCTAATATCTTCTCACTAGTCTCCCTCTATACCCCTCCCAGGACCTTCAGAAGTTGTGACCAAATTTTACTAGAAATTTATGAGCCAAAACGATCCATTGGACAAAACCTCTGCAGTTACTTTCCCTCCCTCTCCTGGAAGAAACTTCACCTATCTATTAGAAATATAAACCAACTGCAAGAATTTGAAAATGCTGTCAAAGAATTCCTAATTGACTCCTGGATTTGTCACTGTAAACATTCTCCTTGAACCTCTTAACAGTATCTCCATCCAGCTTGCCTTCCATCCCTGACTCTGCTAACACCCCTTTCACAACATCAACACCTTAAAAACCCTCACTTCTCCTCCCTTACCTCTCTCATCTTTTCTCTCTAAACTTCATTACCCCTCACAACTTATTTTTAATATCACTCCTGACTACAACATCTATAACTTCTAAAAATCCCTACATGATATTTCAAATACTTTTACTGAACCAATGTGCTTTATTGTGGTCTGGACACTGCCAGAACAAACAAATTTCCTTCTTTATGGTATCTAAAATGCTACTTCTGAACCAGGTAACAAATGGATTGTCTTGTACTCAGGACACTGCATGTACATACAAAGTTGCTTCTAAACGAATCATCTGTGCTCCTGTTGTGCGTATGAATGTAGCCTGTAAATAGTTTTGACAAACTGCATTTGATGCAATCTGTATACTCAGTTTTACAAACTGATCTTCTGTCTAACCTTGTGATGTAACTCTGTGTTTTTTAATAGGCAGTGTGCTCTCTGTATTTGTTAGTGTGTTAAACTACTGTATATGTTTGTGGAGCTTTTCTCCCAGAGCCTCTGCTGAAAAAGGGTGCTAGTTCAGTCAAACTATCCTGGTCAACAAATGTCAAATAAATAATAATAAATAAGTTGGTATCATTATTTTCTGTGCCACTAATCTCATACTTAAAAAGTATGCAGGTTTGTCCTCTTCTTTATTACTTCTTTCTTATATAGATAGATAATTGGGTATATCTCTGTCATTCTTATTTATATCTATTTCTATTTGTTTATCTACATACATATACACACACACTTATTTGTCTGTGTGTGTATATGGATGTACTTTACAAGCTCAAAGTTTCAAAACTTTGAACTGCAAATTGTCGAGACCATTTAATCAAAGTTTTGAAACTTTGAAATTGTAATAAAAAAAAAATAAAAACAAAAAACATTTTTTTTTTACATTTCTGTAGGGGGGCAAGCCCTCCTGCAACCCCCACACCCCCTGCTAAATAAATATACTAACTCAGAGATTGAACTATAGTGAGGAAAACAGTAAATTTCCCATTCCACCCTGTACGGCGATCTCCATTCAAAATGTTTGAAGTTTCAAAATTTAAATCTTATAATCTCAACCATTTACAGTTCGAAGCTTTGAAACTTCAAGCTTGTGAAGGGAATCCGTCTATATATGTATATACCTATATATGTGTGTGTGTGTGTGTGTGTGTGTGTGTGTGTGTGTGTGTGTGTGTGTGTGTGTGTGTGTGTGCACGCACATGCAGGCAAAATATATATTTACACATCTATCTATATATTCTTTTTGTCCTGTGGCTTCTGCTTTTACATGAGAGCACATTTTTCTACAGACTGAAGGAAGTGGGCCTAACAATTGTCTTAAGTCATCAGACAATTACAATGTGCATCTGCCCTGCCTATCAACAGGAGAATGTGCATAGTGCCATATTTATGTGTCCAGTAGGCTGTAAATAAGGGATCATTTATTCTTTTAAAAATTATTCGAGTTTGCTGTTTCAAGAGTTGCCACCAAGGGTTAAGCCCTGCTGAGAATAATCCCAGCCCCTTACCCCATGACAGAATAGAAGGCTATTGACCACTTAATTCCATCCCATTTCAGGTGCCCATAAGGCTCTAGAATCCTTAATTAATTTTGGACTATGTAAAGATCAGCTGGCTACTTTGGTGTAATGTAGTGGGCTACCCCTGCTACCACCCTTGTGATAGACTACTAAGTTTATCCTTTTTCCATCCCTGGATGCCACAGATTCTCCCATAATTTACTAAAAAGTAGAAGCCTTGATTTTTTTCAGGTCTGTGTTCACTTTGCTTTGAAATTCTTATGAGTTTTAGAATTTGTTTCATACTCATTTCTTCTGACATATAATAATCTATTTTCAGTTATAAATACCATGATACCTTCACTCCCGCAGCTCTGTGTTTAAATCATCTCTTCTGTACTTCCAAGTGTTTATGCTTGACTATGTTTTGTTAAATTTTGCTTTCTTATATTCCAGCATAGTACTGTGTTCCCTTTCAAGACAAACGTGGTTACATTCATTTACCAGCATCACAATACATTTGTAGCACTTTTCTTAGAAGGGAGGAGAGAGGATTGACGTATTGACAAACTTATGAAATTTGAATAAAAATAATAATACAATGTTAGTTATTTTTGTTTAGTTGATAACTGGGTAAATCCACTAGGCACAAAGACTTTTTTTCAAGCATGTTAAAAGAGTGCTGTCTTTTAAGTGACTTACTTTAAATTGCGTAGTATTTATCTGGACACTGAGGGAGTGGGAGTCAAACTTTGGCATATAGGACAAATTAGTACCACATATACTTGGTGCTCGCCCTAACTGAATACAGATACCCAAATTTCAGTGTCTAATGAAATATTCCAGACAGAATAAATCTCAAAATAATTTTCTGCTGGAACATTCCCATCAGGAGTGTAAACCATCTCCACATAGATGGCCATTAAAACCAGTTGTTGTGTGGTCACCAGACACTGTGTGTATGTCTCTGCATGAATTTAATACCAAACTGTTAAGATACAATGACTTGCTTAGGATGGTGGTCTGCTGTTCTGCAGTATCCCTGACACTGGCTAATACTTTCGTAAAGCTTTTGGGCATGCTTGTTAATTGTGTTATAGCCATGTGATATGGGTATGCAAGTTCTTCAATGAAATGTTTAAATGCAACACTAACAGGTATTGTGATGGGAGGACGCCTCCTAGGAATGTTTTAGTAAATATGATTGCTTTAAAATGGCAAATTACACAGCAAACTACCTGGCTAGAAACATAAAATTAGCTGTGACTGAATTTGGTGCATCTCTGTAACAGAAGAGTTTGTCTAAAGCATCCTATTCTTTTTAAATCTTTGAAAATCATTTAGAACTTAGAAGACCACACACAGAACTGGAAGGGTGGGGGTGGGGAAATGATCAGGGCCTTATAATATGTAAGTGTGTCACCATATAAATCTGCAGAAATATGATATCTCAGAGTAAGGTTTGAGACTAACCGGGTCTACTTTATGCGCTCGAAAGCTGAAAAACCCAAATCCAAATAGCGCTACACGTAAAGAGCGAACCGCAAATACGTCGAACGAATGAAATCGTGAAAGTGGAAATATCGAAGTCGCATAGTTGGCCCGTCTGCGGTATAGTTCTGTAAGGTAAGTGTGCGATAGTTACGGACCTTAGGGTTACAGAGGGGTTAAGGTAAGTGCATAGGTAGGTAGTGTATGTAAGGTTTTGTGTAGGTAATGTATGTAAGGTTTAGTGTAGGGTTTTGTTAAGTGTATGTGTGTGGAATATTTAGTTTGTTTGGGTATAGCTCCGTAGGGGAAGTGTGCGGTAGTTACGGACCTTAGGGTTAGGGAGGGGTAAAGGATAGTGCATAGATAGTTGTTTATGTGGGGTTTAGTGTAGGGTTAGCAGTAGGGTTTTGGTGCTTTAATTTAGGGTTAGAAGTAAGGTTTTGGTTAGTGTATGTATGTGTTTTTTTTATTGTTTTGGGTAGGTAGTGTGTTGCGGGTGGTGGGTTGGTCGGCTATGACAGTTCGAGGTTTTAAATTTCGCGCTTTAGTACGTTCGATGTATTCGCGGTTCGCTCTTTATGTGTTGCTCTATTTGGATTCGGGTTTTTTGTGTTTCGAGCGTATAAAGTAGACCCAGACTAACCTGCCTTGCTTTATTATCTCTCTCTGTTTCTGGAGTTTGTGGAATTAGTGAGGAAAGGGCAGATAATCCCATTTTGCCATTCACTTAGGTGTGCTGCGTCTTAGTTGGTCACTGTCCTGTTCTGAAACAAATAAAATTACAGCTTTCAATAAAAATACTGAATTATTTTAAAAAGTACTGAAAGTCTGTAACAACTGCAAATTTAATATTTTGTTGTTCTTGAAGTTGGTGTAATCCCGAATCCTGTGCAGTTCTTATTGTGGTGTAATTGCAACCTTTTTTTCTATGACCTTTTTATCTCCCTCTGCCTTGCTAGCCATCAAGCTACCCCCCATTAGAGTAGACTCCATTCATTTGCTAGGTGTGGGGAATCCCTTCAAATCCCCTAGGTAATTATCCAGCCAGGTATCAGGGTATTTTGGTGTTTTTACGATGATCTTGAAAATGAGAACATTTTTCTTGAATGACCTAATGCCTCTCCTTTTGCATGACTGTGGGCACCTCCATTACTACAAGGGCTGCTGGAACCCATCCTCTCCCTCACATAATAGGTACCCTATTGTCCCAACTTGTGCCATCAATCATCTGAGCTGCTAATCAAACTTGCATGACCTAGGCTTTATCCCTCTATGCCACCAGTGTAGATTTAGTACCTTTGCAGTAATCTGCAGCAGGGTCTGTAGATTACTTCACCTTCACAGGAACATTTCATACTTGGTATCAAAACTTGCCAGTTGAGACAAATCCCACCATAAACCACACTTCTGTCATTGATTATTGCTTAAATAAATACCCAGCAGTGCTGTTTTCAGCATCTGTTTTATAATAGGTAGGTTTGTATAATGCTGGATCCAGGTTATAGAGAGTCACAAAATAGTATTCCCTGGTAAAGAAATGCTGCTGATAAAGCCAAGGTGGAAGCTATTTTGCCTTTGGGTTATTTTGAGATGTGTTAGTAATGTCAGCCTTGTAAAAGATGTTTATTTTCATAAACTTTTCATCAGTGGCACAGTATATGGGTAACTGTAAAGTTGGGCATTTGGGTAACTGTAAAGTCGGGCATTTTTCCTCAAGCATAGACCTTTTGTTGGTGATGACTATGTGGTTTCAATGATCTGCACTGTTTTTTTTTTTTTAAAAAAAACCTGTGAAAGTATTTTGGACATATTGACCTTTCATTCGGTTGGGATATCCCTTTGTTGGAATGCCTCTGCAGATAGATATGGATTTAAGTAAAAAGAGCTATTGTTGAGAAAGCTAGACCAAATGTGCATTTTTCACTTTTCGTGTTGAAACATATTATTGTTGTATGCACCCAATCAGGAAATGGAAATAAGAGCAGTTTTGGCTTTTCAGTTTTAAAAGTAAAATAACAGTACTTTTTGGCTTTTCATTTCCAAATTTAGGTAACACAGACACAGTCCTTTATCTTGTAGTTCTACAAAACAGTATGTTTGTGGCATCTTTACAGAATCCACACAGCCCCTCCAGGAAGAAGTCTGTCTCAGGATGCACAGTCTGTAGGCATTGGCCGGGCCTCAATTCCGGTTCTTTGTCACAGGTACTACCCTTGTTGTACTCCACAACTTAGACCCAACTGGGCCAACATAATTTGTGCCTTCAGGTTTAACCTTCCAGATGATCATCAAGATGAAAACTCATTTTCTAAGGGCTTTGGGACTAGAAACCTCCTTTTAGAGCATGGTAATTAAGAGCTTGTTACTGCCTAATACAGAGTGTTCTCCTGCTTACTAATTGTTGTGAGAATGTTCCCACACTCCACATTGCAGTGCAAAATTAAAGGCACATTACATGCTTGCTATATCTAACATGTTGCAATCTACAAGGAAAAGCATATATATTTTATTAAACTAAAGTATTACATCATTTTTAATTCTAAACACTTTATCTTAAATGATTTAATGATGAGTTACACCAGAAGCTTTTAATTGTTTAATTTTTAAATAATGTCTACCTATTACACCTTAGTGTGTTTAGGCACTTGGGTTTTCATTTCTATATTATCAATCATTTATTTATTAGGAAAGGTATAGTCAAGACATGTTGTTGCTAAGTGCTTGATTAATAAAATATGTTTCGCTGTCCTGAGCTATGATATTTGTTTTGCATTTTTTTTCATTATGGAATGTTTTGTGAAAATAACCTCCCTGTCCAGACTATTAATGTATGCCCAGAATTGCACAGGAAAGATAAAATGTGAGCACTTCAGGCAAGTCAGTGCCATGTTGTCCTTGCTGTTTGCATCATGCTGTTGGGAGGAGGGATCGGGAGAATAACTTCTTTCACTTGGTGTCTGTGGGAGGAGGGGCAGAAATGGATCATGTAAGGGAAACCCAGATCACGAATGTCATATTTGTAGTGGAGGAATTGAATGATAATTAATGTCATAAGGATGCTCCTGCTTATGTATCACACCTGACATTTAGACTTTCTTGTAAAGTGGATTGTTGAAAAATATTAATGTGTTTGGAAGGCCCACTTCCAGATTATAGCTTCAGTATACAGGGGATAAAACTTAGCCCTTCCTTGCTAGTTGATATATCATGCTAATGCTGTTTTGTCAGACTGAATGCAAGCCATACCTACTGGGATCCATTCCTACAGAGAAGAGAAGAAATGTTATTGGCTGCAGTAGTCTGATGTGAAGTTTCGGTTTCTCTGAGGACCAAAGACATAGTGTCATATGGTCATGGAGTTATTCTGCCCACACAACCACAAGGCACTTTTTATAATCATCCTTTAGTGGACTTGGTGCACAAAATGATTGCCTTTCAAGAAGATGGATGGACTCATCTGCAAAACCAGTTTTTGCATGATGCAGACATTTTGGCTGAAGTATCTAGGAGACAAATTCTATTGCGACTGAACTTGAGGATTAAATGTATTGTTATAAGGAACCTTGTGGACAACACCATTGTAGTAGTGACTTTTATAAGCAATGGATCCCTTAGACAATGTCTTGCTGGAAATGACGTACTACACACACATGTACAAGTACAGTGGAGGGGATATCTCATAGCTTTTGAGATTTAAAAATGCATTACATTTCTTTTTTATCCAGGGAATGATCAGTGGAAGAGAAAAGTTGGGTTGGTATGATGTGTGATCCCTAGTACCTGAAAGGTGTATCACAAAGATTCCTTGTGATGAACTAAACCATATCTGCTGTTGGTCTGTTGAAACCTGTCACCTAAACGGGGAAACAATTGTGTACCATGTAGCCACATAGATGCTAGCACCACAGACATGCATTTCTGAACACGCTGTTTGACAGATGTAAGGCGGAAGAATCAAGATCTGAATAGGAAGTAACTTAATCATCTTTGAAAGTGCAGACATTTCGTTAAAATATCCTCATGTCTATGACTCAGTAAGCGTTGTGAATAATTGAAGAACACCTCCAATCTTCTGATGACAGTAGAGGGAAAACTGAATACAGAGTATGAAATAATAATTGGGAATTAACATGATGAGACAAGTTAAGCTTAAAAGTCACTTTGGTCTACCCACTTGCAAACCACAGAGGGCTAAAGACCTTACTATGACCCAGGTAGCCTGACGCGATTATTGACCTAGGCACTGATGGCCATTGTATCTCAGAGAGAAAATACTCAGCTTTAGCTTGCAAGCCTCTCTGAGACAGAAACAGTGTAAAAACTCACAAAACTTCAGGACAAAGTTACAAAGCAACCAATCATCTCCACAGGAATAAAAAAATTGTAATTGTCAGTTCATTGCTTTCATCTCATCCAAATCGGGACTTTATCAAAACTGACTCTTTTACTAATCAGAATGTCACTTACACACCAATAACTTAGATCACACAGTGTAGTAAACTAATCAATGAGAAACAACTAAGAACAATTATAAAATTGTAAAAGCATACATTACAATACAAAGATGTTTTACAGCAGCTTTGTTTGAGTGCAAACTTGATAGTTAGGGCTAATGAGAATGTATCTCTTTATCCAGTGTTAAAAAATGAACAAGCACAGGAATCTGTCTAGTTCCAACCTCACCAACATGAGCTGAAGAAAAAATGAAAAAGCAGAGACACTAGTAGTCTTAAAACTTAGTTGTTGAGCTCAGTCACAATAATTTCCAAAAAACATGAAAGCCAGGTAGTGTTCCAAAGCAACAAGCCTTTATTCATTACAGACAAGTGATCCTCAGTAACAAAAAAAATTTCTGATTTTTTGTTACTGAGGATCGCTTGTCTGTTACGAATAAAGGCTTGTTGCGTTGGAACACTACCTGGCTTTCATGGTTTTTTTTTTTTGGAAGTTATTGTGACTGAGCTAATCAATGAAGTTTTAAGACAACTTACTTTATCCAGTGTTGAAACCTAAATCACTTTATATTAAATGATTAGATATTTTTGATATGTACTCTATTTGACAATGTAGTGACTTCTAGTGTATATATTGTGTGTGTGTATATATATATATATATATATATATATATATATATATATATATATATATATATATATATATATATATATATATACTTTTCTCAAAACGAGATTGTTGTCTGTTTTCTTTAGATATGTATTTGTATTGTTTATTTGTGTTTTTGAGTTATTGTATTGTTATTATTTGGAAAAAAGAAAACTGAAATAAAGAGATTTTGGAAAAAAAAAGATATTTTTGATATGGAATTACAGAGATATACATGTAAAGAAATATTTAAAATAAACATTGTTAATTATTTGCAGTATTTTTATTTATACGTTTACTTTTATTGTGTTTATACATGTTGTTTAATGTTTTTCCTCCATTTGTATAAGACAAAGGCTCTCAACTAACAACAAAGAGCTTTGATTCCTGTGAAGGTGATTGTGAAGCTCTTTCCTTACTAACAAGAGGAATGTAACCAGAAAATATTAAGTTTCATTTAAATGGATTAAATGAAGTTTGATTTATGATATCTTTTTTGTCAAATTGGAAAAAAAATACTGCAATTTCTACTTTACCTTCTCTGTGCTTATTTAACATCATAATAAAAGTCGAAAGCCAAATGAGTGCTAAGTAATGTATGCAAGAAAGTCAACCTAAAAATTAAAAGCTAGCTTTCTGTAGTGCAAGGCACCGCTAAAGCCATTTATTTGCTGTGGATCAAAATCAGATGTCCCGTGCTGTACAAAGTATCCAACAATGAATTAAAATCTCACTATTTTAGGAGATTAGCCATTTGAATGGGTATTTCCTAATTCACCCCAGCATAACTGGCAAATCTTATCTTGACAAAACAAAGAAAGGTTTCAGGGTTAGTACTGGCAAAGCAGAAATTGTCATATGGCCCAGTTACCTTGCATTTTCTATGAATTTACTCTATGAATTTACAGTTCTTAAGTAATGCTGATGGAACTGGAGACCCTGGTGTATGAGAAAGGATTCCATGTATTCAGTGGGAGAGAGAATAAAAAGTGGGAGAGCAATATGTGGACTGATGAGAGCAAGTGAAAGAACTGACACTGAAAATGAAAGCTATCAAATGGAGCAGACATACGTAGAAGGGCACCGAATTGGCAGAACATCAAGACAGAATTAAGAAAAAATGTTTTGCAGTGTAAGTGTTGGGGCCCTTGACTATTCTGTTAGAATCAATGGCAAGAAATTGCCACTGGAGGAATTCACAGATGTCTCAAAGAGTGCACAACCCATGTGAAACTGTTGTTCTGCTTTGCTTTTGTTTAAAGTGTCAAGGTGGATATGTACTTGCACTGAAAATGTTTGCACAGAGAGAAGCCTAAGTCATCTTTAGACATTCAGTTGCAGAACTGAGGAGCTTTCATGAAAGTTGCTTTCTTTCCCTTGTAAGAGCAGCGGAAATATCCTGCATTCTAGGTTCATAGGTTCATAGGTAAGTACTAGGCTATCGGCCCAAGGGCCTATGTAAGCCTAGCCAGCAAGGTACCATAGCTTACGCCACCCAAGAAAGTTATTTTCCTGTGCCACTGTCCAGCAGAGACACAGAAGTGATGCCTGGGGTGTATTTCCTATTTCCCATCCACTCATCAAGATTTTTCTTGAAGAGTGCTAATGAAGAACTTTGCTTGACATAGATGGGTAGCTTGTTCCAAAGTATAGGAAGTCTCTGGGACAGAAATCTATCCCTCCAGTGTGTCCTGTTTATTGTGGTGACAAGGTTTAGGTCCCTAGACTGTGTAGCTTGGAGGGATTGGGATTTCTTTAGGTGTAGCATGTCCAACAGCTCTGGGTTTGACATAGCTTTATATGTTAGGCAGAGATCACCTTGGAGTAGGCGATATGCTACGGAGCTGCTGCAGATGTCTTGTGAGGTACATTCCAAAAGGGGCGTTGTACTCTGTAATGGGTCTAATGAGTGATGAGTAGAGGGGAACAATGACCTCTTTTTTCCTGGATGAGAACCCTTTTATGATGAGGTGTGCCACATAGAAGGGCTTTCTGACTGCTGTGGTGATGTGACTATCAAAGGAGAGACTACTGTCCACCTGGGTCCCAAGGTCTCTTATCACGTATTCAGTGTTAAGTAGATTGTTGCCTATGTGGTAGTTCATGGGTACAGAGTTTTTACCAAAGGGGATGACACTGCACTTTTTGGCATTGAGCTTGAGGCCATGGCTCTGACACCAGGCATCTCAGTGAACTTCATCAACCAGAGGCCTTTTGTGTTAGCCTGTACTTCAGAGAAGTAGATACCAAACAGGAGTGGTCCTAGGACAGAACCCTGTGGCACTCCACTTGTCACTGCCGTGAGGTCAGATTTGGAGTCTGCAGCTTTTACAGTGTGGGTTCTGTCAGTGAGCCAGTTGACAACCCATCTTGTGACGTAGGGATTTATACCTAGTTTAGTGAGTTTAGCTATAATTCCAGAATGGGGGATGGTGTCGAAAGCCTTGGCGTGGGCAAGATAGGCTGTGTGAACCACCTTACCCTCATCCACGGCTTTGGTGACTGCCTCAAAGAAGTCAATCAGGTTCAGGAGGCATGATCTGCCTTTCACAAACCCGAACTGGATGGGATCCAGAGTTTGGAGGTTACCAATGTCTTTGTTTATGAGTTACATGATGATATATTCCATGGCCTTGCAGACCAGGCTTGTCAGGCTAATAGGTTGATAGTTCCCGGGATCAGTGGTGGCTCCCCCTTTGTGGAGTGGGATAACTGTTGCTGTGCACCATTCAGTGGGCACAAAGCCTGATGCGAGGCTATTATTGAATATGGCGCTTAAGTGGGGAGCCAGTTTGTTCTGAAGTTCGTGTAAAACGCAGCCTGGGATGTTGTCCGGTCCCATGGATGCTGTGTTTTTGGCTTTAGAGAGTGCAGCTTTTACCTGCGTAGTTGTGATTACAGGGACTCTACATTCTTCCTGTATAGATATGGGCTTTTTAGGGGGTGAGAGGGGGGTAAAGTTAGCACTGAACCGATCTGCCAGGATGTTGGCAATATCAGTTGGTTCTGTAATTTTCATGCCTTTGTGCTGTAACTCAGAGCAGATCTGGGTGTTGCCATCTAGATTCTTGACATAGCTATAGAATGCTTTGTGGTTGTCCTTGGATGTAGTGGCAATTTTGTTTTCGTAGCTAGCTTTGGAGGATCTTATAAGGGATCTCAGCTTCTTACTGAGTCTGACCAGACTAGATTAAATAATTATGTCAAATACAGCCGTACATAAGCTGACACACTTGCTAGGCAGGTTTATGATTCGATAAATGTTGATCATAACCCTTTGAGAATTATTTTGTCAGGATGTCTGAGAAATATCTAACAGAGACAGTATTGCAGATAAATTATCTGAATCTCTGTTTCTTTCTTTTCTGTGGTCTCTGAAATGTATACTTGCTCAGTCAGTTAACCACAAACTCAGATCTGATATGTATTTAATAATGGTATACATTTCTGATCAGACAGAGTAGCCCAATCAACAGATCCGAAATGTTTCTACTTAAAGTGATCCTGTACCTTCCTCTGTATAAACTGTTGCCAACATGTAGCAGCTCCACCTGGACATGCTTTTGGCCGACATTCTCATTAGTCATCTGCATGATGCTTTCACATTATTCAGGTAAACCAAAAAGCACCAAACAAATGACAAACTAGGTAAACCAAACGAATGAGCTGTAGAAAGCACAAGTCCAAGGCTGACAATAAAAATGTAAATTTAATGAAGTAAGCACACGCTTTCGGAGAACTCAGTGGTGCTCCTTCCTCAGACAAAAAAGTTCAGAGATGTAAAACTTTTTTGTCTGAGGAAGGAGTGCCATTGAGTTCTCCGAAAGCATGTGCTTACTTCATTAAATTTACATTCTTATTGTCAGCCTTGGACTTGTGCTTTCTACAGCTCATTCGTTTGGTTTACCTGCTTTCACATTATTGGTTTATTATTGATAGTCCTTATCTTGGTTCAAACATTGTACTTTTGCATCATGGTAAACATTGTAAAATACAGCGTAGCATGTTCAAATTCCTCTACTTAGTACATTCATCCAAAGCTGCATAATGGGTTCTCTCTGTGCTCTTCATAAAGGCTCTGTTGCAGTCCTGCTTATGCATAAATAACTTTATGAACGTGGGTGTCAAAAAGGTGGCAGGAACGCTTCTTCCTTAGTGCAAACTGATGGCCAATGCAATGCAGGTTAACTGCACTAACTGTTGCCAGCTACGGTAAAACATTCACCCACTCTGTTGTTTGCAAAAAGTCATATGAAGCCTGTTTTACCTTATTATGTATTTTATTTTTTCTTTGTTGCAGCAGAATTAACTTCACTTATGTTATTCTACAGTACCACGATGCTTTATACCAAGACAGAGGAATATAATACTGTTGTCAGTCCTTAATAAATTTCTGACGTACTGTTCTACTTGTGATCTATTATGCATACAAAGATTAAAGAAAGCTTTCCCTGTAGAAGAGAAAAAGAGCAAAGGGAGGGAGTCAGACATAAATAACAGTTAAACTTGGTTAATTTGTGTGTTAAAATATGTTTACTGGATGTTAGCCCTTGACAAGAGACCAGTTAGTTACATTTGTACGTTTCCTTTTGGGCGCTGCAGATATTTTTACCTGTAATGAAAATATTCTGTGATTTGTCTGATGTCCGAGGTTTAGGTGATTCCAATTTGATGGGATAATTTTATTGAAGCTTTTTTTCACCAGTGCAGTGGAGAAAATTGTCTGCATAATGTTTAAGTGTATTTATCATTACATCTTGGGGAATGTGGTGAAGTTTTTATTTGTTGTTTACTTCTGACAGATGAGCAGAAACTGAACAGGGGAAGGCCTGATCATGCAATTACAGGTAACCTACTAGAATTCTACAAGGTGATGTAGAGATGTTCTATAAATCTGCAAACAGCATATAGAATTTAGTTGGTATTGTAGGAGGAATATAGAGATATGACTGGTAAGGCATATTCAAGCCTAGGTATGAAGACATTTTTAGAGATGGTAAAGTGAAGTGATTGGATATGCAGTATGTGGCCTTGAATTGAATTGTTACTTGACACACATATGTCTGTATGTGTTTGAAAAGACAGGGATTCATCTGCTGTGAGGCCAAGGTATTTTACTTGTCTGCTGTGCCGATGTTCTCCTTATTGGCAATTGTAAGGAGGAGTGGGGGAGTTTTAGACAATTTAGTGGTAGTGCTAAAGGATATGATAACATTTGTGGATACTCCTAAGGTAAGTTTATTGTTGCATAGTCAATGATATAGGGTGGAGAAATTATTTTGAAGGGAATTTTGCACTGATATAGCTGTGGAGCCATTTTGGTGTCAGATGATATTATCAGCATAAAATGTTATATCATATGGAGAGATAACCTTGACAATGTCCTCAGTAAATAAAGAGAACAGAATGGAATCTAGGATTGAGGAGCCCTGAAGGAGTCCAGTAGTAAGGGTGCCATTGCATGCAGATAATTTACATATTTGCACAAGGAATCAGTGTTGTAGCTAGGCATACTCTTTGTACTCTGTAGAGTACATCTTTTTCTTTGCATCAATCAGATCCATTGCAGATTTTCAGGCTTTTTCAATCTATAACAGTCTGAGGCCTGTTCTTATGGTAGTGGCAGGTCACCACAGGGGTGAGAAGCCACCATATCTCCTCTTCCAAGGTGAGTTTACTGATGTAAGTCATGCATCTATCGTCCACTTCTCCCTGGCTCTTCCAGTTTCCCAAGCTGGTAATCAATCTTGAATCATCTGGACCACAGGGCTTTATCCCTCTGTGACACAGACTTAGAGTGCTCAGAGAGTTTTTGAACCAATTAGGAGGGTTTGCAGAAAATCTTGTAGTGTTTAATTGGTCTAGTTAGATTCTACAGTCCAAACTCTCAAAGAGTCGCTGGAGGTCAGTGATGGTGGATCCTGTCAGCAGAACTTTCTTCATAGCGCTGTAGGTTTTTATCAGTCACTCTGTGTTGTGGCCACTCCTAAATCTAGGATGGGGGTCTATAATTACACCATATTTGTCTAGAATTTCATGATGTTGTTCATAAGTCAGTCTTTGAAACGTTTTCATTATAGGCATATAATGGTGATGGGGCGAAAGCCTGTTGCGAGGTACAGCTGGATATCTTAATAACTGTAATAATGAGAGGATTTTTGAAATGGGGAGGAATGCTTATTGTGCTAATGGAAAGGCTAAAGATATGTGCTATGGCTTTAGATTGCTCTTGGCATGTACATTTTTAGGGTTGCAAGATGGATTTTGGTTATATTTGGTGAACAGTTTTTTTCAGTAACTTTTCAATAGCCCTTGCAAAGATTTCTTTGTAATAGAATTGTGGTGGGCAGCTGGGGGTACTCATGGAAAGAGCTTCTTGGGGAAGTTAAGTATAGGTAGAGGTCTGGATGGAGTTGTTACTCTGATTTATGGGAGAAGGTGTCTGGCTGGTTAGTGTGGATGTAGTAATGAGACAGCAGGATAGACTGGAAGGGTAAGACAGTAGGCTGGGTTGACAGAGGCGGAGATGAGTATTTTAAAGTAATTTAGGGCATTTAAAGTTGTTATGCCATTTTTGTAAGTAACTTGAGCTATTACTGACGTTTGGCAGTATTCTTGAATATTTGCCAGAATGTTTTACTTTGCAGTGTTGAGGACTGAAGTTTAGTGTATAGGTACGTTGACTTGGATTTCTTGATTTTAAATTTACAGGGCTGTCACAGGTTAATGTAAAGTAGATATTTTGTACATGTTGGAAGACTATCTCATTTGGACCATGCTCTGTCCATATCTTTGGTGAGGTTTTTTTAATGGAGGAGTGTAGCCAAGGTCAGTTTTGTCCCTTGAACAATCATTGTGAAATTGGGAAGTGATTTTCCAGGACGGGTTTGGAAATGAAGTGGTTCATTTTGCTTTGTTTGATTAATACTTTGGGTGTCAGAGATTCAGTTGTATATTTTGCTGTCTAGTATCGTTAGGCAAACTTGGTTTCTGATATAAAAGTTGCATGCAAAGCAGTGAGGGCCCAGCCTGGTGTAGTCAGCTGAATACAGGACAATGTAACTGCACTAGTCTAAAATGATGTTTATGGGTGAATGGTGGCAAGAGAAGTGAGTGCCCAGCTTTGTGCAGCCAATAGAATATAGGATGATGTAATAGTGTTAGTATGAAATAATGTTTCAGGGACTATGGTGGTGTAGTCATTAGCAGTGCTGCTACTCAGCTGTAGGGGCTGTAGTTCTTTTCTGGCATCCTGGTGCTGTCTTTATGGAGTATGCATGCTTAGCCTGTGGCTGCGTGAGTTTTCTTTGAATAAATTAGCTTCCTTTCACATACTGAAGTCATCGGTGTTGTTTTGGATACTCTGAAAAAAACTGCCCCTAAATTTGTGTATTGCAACTTTTCTGTACAGATCTCTATCACCACTGACTTACTGGATTCAGCCAAATTAAAAAATAAATAAATAAATAGATAACTGTATCCTTATGTACATTAGTACATATTGGCCCATTGCCTTCTATAGTGCTTCTCAAACCAGCCTTGTCACAACTGGTTGTTGTTGCAGAAGCAAGGCACCCATAGCTATTCAGATTAGGGAATGGACCTGAATGTAAAACGCTCATCTCGGGGAATGACTAAAATGTTGGATACACATACCTGTCTTTCTGGGGAGAGGGAGATTTGTGTGTCAAACTTCCTTTTCATGGTAGCTGGACATATTTTGCTACATTCCAGTTGCATTTTGGCAGAATAATGAACCTTATGACTGATAATATAGTACTTTGTATTTTACATTTGGTTTGAGAAGGGAGGTAAAGTTGCTACAGAATACGCTGATGAAGAAGATCTCAAGCCATAGCCTTTCTAAATGGCTCCATCGACTGAATACATCTGTTTCTCCACATGACGTCTAACCCTAATCCTTTATATGATGACAGCTTGATCTAGGAGGGGTGACCATGTACAGTGATACAGCGATCTAGATGTTGAATATATGTAAGTTTGTTTAGCCTTACAACTTTAAATGACATCTGTAGGACCACTTACACTTTGTGTATGCCCGCAGTCTTTGATTCAATTGCTTTTTTATGCATTCTATACATGGAAAAATCATTCCAGAACTTTGCAGATGTTGCATACTTCGTTCAGGATTCAGGATACATGTCAAACAGCAGTAAAACTATAAAATAAAATGCATTTCCATTTTCTTTTGCTATACTTTATTCTTTTGTGTGAAGGCTACTTTTGCACTTAATTACCTGCAAAAGTCTCTGGAGAAAGTCACTATTTTTTTTTCTTTATTTACTAGAACTAACTTGTCTTAATGGTTTTCCCTTCTCTTTTTTTTTACATGAGTTATAGCTTTGTAGTGTTTTCAGGGCGTACCTGGAAATAGATGTACCTTTGAAGGTGTTGCTTAATTAGTAGCTGAAATATAAGTGGGTGATTAAATGATAGGGTACTTTGGTTGTCATGTTTTTGAAGTATCTCTTAAAAATTGTTTAGTTGTGGTCAGTGCTGTTTTCACCAGTGTAGGCAACTTCATCCTGTAGATAATTTGAAGAGACTGTTTTGTACTCATTTGCTGTTGACGTCATTCCATGTTTTTTTAAAGGAGGCTTAAAAGCATATGCCATTATTGAGAAGAATCATATTTATCTGAATAGCTTGTCAGAGGAAAGTGGGAGATGAAAAATGTATAATTATGTTCTGTCGCTTATAAGGCAAACAAGCTCTTGAAGTCCATTTAAACAATTTACTGTGAAAAATATCAGGCATTAAAGTTCATATGTAGTAATTTAGCAGTTCATATGCATATATTTCACTTAATGTGCTTAATGTGTTATCAGTGTTGGGACCACAATTATTGTCTGAACCCAGCAGAGACAAAATAAATAATCTAACCAATATTTACTAATCTGAGGAATATTCAGTGATATGTTAAGCTATACAGAAGCCTTCAGGTTCCTCAGTTACCCTCACCTCACAAAAATAAAACAAAATTAAAGTAAATTGCATACTTAATGAGAAAAACTGACATAGCAGTTGTTAAACAACTATAGCCAATGGAAATATTTTCTTCATGTCATGGTGCTTTCAAATTTTCACTAATTCGAAATAGTGCATGGAATGCTCACTGCAGAGAAAGTGCACTTAATCGAAAGTGCACTTACGCGAAGTTCAGTACAACAAACGGGTGTTGTACTGAAGTTCTTTGCAGTACTCAAGGACCTTAGGGTTAGGGCTTGGGTCATAGTAAGGGGATAGCCATGACCCGTGCCCTAACCCTAAGGTCTGTGATGACTGCAGCACAGTGAAGGACATAGCAATGTCCTCCACTATGGTGCGATAGTCACGAACCTTAGGATTAGGGCATGGGTTAGGGTAAGGGGACAGCTTTACTAACTATCCCCTTACCCTAACCCATGCCCTAACCCTACGGTCCGTGACTACCGCACCATAGTGGAGGACATAGCTTGTTTTTTATGCCCTCCACTGTGCTGCGGTGTTTTCGGTGAAGTGCACTTACGTAAAAGTTCACTTTCGTTAAAGTGAACTTTCGTAGAAGTGAGGCTTCGTATTACAAGTTCGAAGTAGTGAACTTTCGTTCTTGTAATAGGAATCCATATATATCTATATATATATATATATATATATATATATATATATATATATATATATATATATATGTATGTATGTATCTATATACACCCTTGTAATGCCATGTGTAAGTTGGACATTTTTTGTCTTCTGTTGTGTGGTATTTCTGTGCCACTTATCTTCATCAGATGTACACCAGATTGTCTTGCATTAAAACTTGGATTGCTTTCTAAGGATTTTTTCAGTGGCTCATCATACTGTCTGTCCATAGTAAGTCACATTTTTCTCCCAGAAAAAAAAAAGTGTAGAGGCATGGTCACAGCCCTGCCTTATTTTCTTGTAAGTAAAGAAGTAAAACAAGTATTTTCTGGATCAAACCTGATACAAGAAGCTTTTATCGAGAGGGAACACTTTTTCTTAAGCACTAGCTAGACTCTCTTGTACTGTGTTGTTGTTTCGAGAGCTGAAATGCTCTGGGGACCCAGGGAATAAATAAGTAAGAGTCCCTGCACCTAAGAAATTCTTAGCCTTTTGACCAGTTTACCTGTCCTTTTCATTTTTGTTACTTATTTGGGGGTACTAGTGCAGACTTTGTGGCCTTTTACATTTATGCTGTTAGCCCTGATATCATCTTGAACTCTGAAAATTTTGTGAAGTTAGTAATGTTGTGCTAGGCTGTTGCCCAATTCATATTCCATTACTGAACTCTATTTTATACTAGGGCTTTAAAAGTAAAGGAAAGACATTCGATCTTTGCACTTGTGTTTTACTTAACAGTCTGAATTAACTCCTGTTTTTGTTTGTATTATTTGACTATTTTGTTTTGTCTGAAATTTCTTTTATACTGACTTTATCTGTAACTAATTGCTGCCTTTTTCCTATCTTATGGGAATAACAGCTGCTATATTTATGTATGTTAGGGGTCTCTTGCTGGTGCTTCCCGTGTTTGTCTTGCATGTGTTCTCATTCTATTTTTGCATTTATTGCAATAGGTTTACTGCAGAGGCAATGGGTTAGGCACAATGTGTAGTGTTATATAGGGACTCTGATCCTGGGGTTGGGGGGTTATTACACAGTATACCTTTACTGGTTTCTGTCAACTACCCTGAAGAAAGCCTTACACTGAATACTGCTATTTCTTCTGGAAGCTTATTCAGTGTACCTGCTGATCAGTGCAGACAAGTTTGAGCAAACTAAAATAATTCTATAATGACTAAAATGGCTAAAATAACATTTCAAAAACCAGGAAAAAGCCATTTCCAAGTGAGTGAAAAATGAAGTTAATTGTATTCCAGAAAATTCAAGATAACAGTCACATGCATTGCATGCATTGCAGCGTTTGTTAACCTGAGTGCCACAATACATGTTCTGCACTAGCAAACCAATTTATTTCTTAATAAAAACTTTGTAAACTTTTTATTAAAATACCATAAACATTTTATTAAAACATGTGCTTAATTGTACTTTATCCCTCTGTGATGTCACTATAGGGGATAGTATGTGAAAATGTCCACAGGCATTAATGGATATGACCCTGCACCTAAGTGAGGATACATTTATTAAGATCTACAGATGCATTCAGCTGTCCCCTGCACGGATATCATCAGCAAAGGCAAAGTCTAATCAAGTGTTCCTGAGAAGTTTGCAGAGAAATTCAGTAAAACTCAAGCAGGAGATAGTTTTCAGTGATAGAGGCAAGGATATTTAATGGAGCTGGATGTACCATATACCATGGCACAAAACGTAAGTTAAATATGTAACTGCTAATAATAATCATATGAAGCAGCACCTTGAACTCTGCTTTGAATGGGTAAATTTGAAGACAAAAAAACAAGCCTTCATATACACATTTTTAAAATCATATTTGCTAATGACTACTAACACAGAGGCTGTGGTCTAGCCATATTGAAAAAAGTCAATGTACAGATTTAAAATCCTATCCATTAATCACTCCTAGAATGAATGATTTTGTTCCGTAAAAGTAAAATAAGTTAACAAGGTGGAATGAAGACAGTCCACAAAACTTTGCAGGAACTCTTCTCCTTTGATCCTGTATTAGGGCTTGTCTACAATGGGTATGAGGTTGTCTTCAGACTGTCCAATAATGTTGACCTTTCATTGATAAGGGAAACTTGGCTGAAAATATTTTCAGTCCTTATATGGCAGGAAATGTGGCTCACATTGTCACGTTATTCAGCACCCTGGGCACGGTAGGATTTGGAGAGGTAGGGTAGACATGTATTTTAAAAACAACCAGTAGGTTTCTCTTGTTACTAGTGGGAGTTTCCACTCCAATGATCATGTACCTAGGACAGAAGCAAACTTTAGGTTTCTTTTCAAATAGCTCCTCTTTGATTATATGAGGATTTTCTATTAAAGCTGACATTTATATATATCTGTATTTATTTGTATTGTCTTTTTTGAGCAAAAGAAAGGGCAATTTTTAGTGATGTCCTGGGGAGAAAAGCTTCACGGATGTTAGTAAACAACAGGATGGGATACTGTACGCATGCAAAGACATTTCAGAATTTGCATTGGTAAATATATATTATCCTACAATGTTTTACAATTAGACTGTTTCAGAGTCAATAATTTCAGAAGAGTGACAATGAAAATATAAAATATTTGTCAGAGTATTAGTGGCTCATACTCAGTGACTTGGTGTAAGTCACCCTACCTGGTTGGTTTTGGGTGACTTTGACATTTGGGCATATGAGGAGTTAGTGTTCTTCTAGCCAAAATTCATTTGTGTTATGAAAGGATTTGTGTTCATTTAGTTTATTCCCTCTGCAGCGTACTGTAAGGGATAGAACCTGGAGCTGATAGTTGAACTGAAGGAGGTATCTTTTGACTTGATGGATATCATTTACTGCTCTGAGTAGCTCTTAGTCAGTTTGTTTTGGTGCTACCCTTCACCCTTTACCCCCACAGATGAGCTGACAAAGTTCAGGAAATTGAGAAAGACAATTTGTGTTCATTTGGTTGCTGTATTTTTCCAATTAATCTTGGACTCCAGTGCTAATGGCCAGATCAGTTAGCACTGAATATCATTAGTTCCTGGCTGTTGCTCTGGATTCGTTGCCCAAGTCCTGTATGTCCTACCTGATTTGAGATAGCATGACTAACAGTATACTTCCCTTAAGGAGACAGCAGCAGACATTTTGATGGACATACTCTGGCTTGTGGGGACAAATGACTTGTAGTGGCTGAGCCTTACATACATACATACATATGTACATACATATAGACACATATTTCAAGCACAGGCATTAATATCCTTCTACACAGCCACACTCCTTGTCTCTCCACAAAATATCACAACTACTATCCAAACGTAACAGCAATTCTGCTCTCAGTATAATACTCCAGGAAACCAAGTAGTAAAACACAAATATTTTATTCTAGTGCCTCAGTGTAGCCACCTTCAAGGAATAACACACATACAAAAAAGCACACCCTTTTTATATAATCTTAAATTACATTCAATTAATCAATCAAAGCAAAGGAGTAATATATGCATTGAAATGTCCTTGTGAGCTGTATTACATAGGGGAGACTAAGAGAAAGTTCCAGGTTAGATTCATGGAACATTTGAGGGATGTAAGAAATCAAAAAGAAGAGAAAATAATATCCTTACATTTTAAAGCATGTCACAATAGTGATGAGAGTTTGTTGCATGGCACTGTTTACAGAAAACATTGAATGTAGTGAGAATAATAAAAATGTATTAAAACAAAAATTGATGCATAAAGAAAGTATATATATTTTAAAGTGTAAAACTTTGATTCCTATGGTTTTAAATAATGAGTTAAACTGGAAATGTTTGCTTTAGGTGAATGGATTTAATTAATTATTTGATTGATTAATTGAATGTAATTTAAGATTATATAAAAAGGGTGTGCTTTTTTGTATATGTGTGTTATTCCTTGAAGGTGGCTACACTGAGACGCTAGAATAAAATATTTGTGTTTCACTACTTGGTTTCCTGGAGTATTATACTGAGAGCAGAATTGCTGTTACGTTTGGATAGTAGTTGTGATATTAATACCCTTCTAGCTTGTCAATATACAAAAACAGGCTGTTCTTAAAAATATCTAAACTAGTACTTGCTTTAATGTAATCTTGTAGTCTGTTCCATGCATCAGCTGCTCTGTCAGAGAACAAATTAGTACACTTCTGATTGCTATAGTCTTCTACATAGGTTGTCTGATGATTCTCTACTACATTTTGATAACTCCAAACATTCCCAGAGATAGCTGTCTCTAACTGCTCTATATACCTGAATAAGACCTCCTTTTAGATATCTATAAGAGACACTGTACAAGTTCAAATATGTTAGTCTTTCATAATAACTTAAATTTTCACATCTGTGGATGCCCTTGGTATATTTTCGCTGTACTCTTTCCAGTTTGTTTACTCATGCTTGTTTTCTTATAAGGTTTACATATTGTTATTCCATACTCAAGTTTGGGTCTTAAGTAACTAACAAACAATGACTTCATCATTTCTGATTTCCTAGACTTTATTAATCTTTTTATATAGCCTATAGTTCCATAACTGTCATTAACCAATTGGCTGATATGATTAAAAAAACGCAAAGATGGATCTACCCATATACCTAGGTCCATAAATGAATGTACAGTTTCAATCACTGTGTGTTGTATTAAATATTCACCTTTCAGTTTATGTCTCCCAAATCTCAAATGGTTAGTTTTTGGTGTATTTATCAGCATATTATCCTCCTGTGCCCAAGTAGTCAATTTAGTCAAGTTATTTTGCAGACATGCCTTATCTGTAACACATGTAATCATTTACTCAATTTCAGGTCATCTGCATATAGACTGTAGACCACCTCAGATGAAAAAGTTACGTCTGAAAGATACAATCTACACAAGTAAGGGCTGAGGACAGGGCCCTGTGGGACATCCTGACTGTAATCAAGAATTTTGCCTGTTCAATTGTTGTGTGATACTTGCCACGTGCTATTTGTAAGCCATGCAGCTATCCATCTTATCAAGAGTGCATCGATACCCAGTTGTTTTAATTTATTGAAAAGTGTTTTGTGCATGACACTTTCAAATGCTGAAGTTAAATTTATATAAATTACATCACAGTGTGACAATAAGAGGTATTTCCACCCATGCTAGAAGAAGTAGGACAGTGGATGTGTAGTGTATGCCAGCACAGCTAGCTGGAATTTAATAAAGATTTATATGTCATGTGTGTATCAAACTGTTTTCTGCAGATACTTGTGTTTAAACATGTATTTGCAAAGTTGCTTGTGTTAAAATGTATCAACGGTGTGCCCTGCCGGAAAGAAAAGAAACGTACCTGAATAATTGTAACTGAATTAAATGTATATGTTTTGACAGAGAATACTGGAAGAGAAGAGATTAATCTCAAACTTCAAAAATAGTAATAAAATTAAAGTACTGGGCCTAGGCCATACAGATGTTATATCACAGTTTGAATGAAGCCAGAGATGCAATGTTTGTAAGAAGTATGGTTTATTAGCTCCTGAAGGGAGAAAGGATCTGTTTTATGGTTTTATTACTTCCAGCAGCTGCACCAGATCTGAGCAATGCTCTTGTGTGTGTATTATTGATTTGTTACTGCTAAAGTCCTGCCAGCTTCTAGTGCTGGTAATAGTGTGGGAACCAGAGTCAGACGACCAGATGCTGGTGATGTCATTCTGCAAGCCACAAATAATATTTAGATATTGGTAGGAGATTGCTTGCAGTATTCTGTAGTCTATCTTGGATATAACAACAAGGACCACTCATCCACATCATCTTGCCTTGCTCTGCTCAGTAAGTAGGAACAGTAATTCTCTATATCAGTCAAGAAAATAGAGTGAGAATAGTTAAGTATTGTTTTTCTTAACTGTGTGACTCTTTCCAGCAGGGTTATTTTCAATAACTCTGGTGTTTAATGTAAATAGATATTTAGTATTTTCTTGTTCTCTTATTATTTATTGTTAAATGTATTTAAACTTTTCAATGCTGATGGTCCTTTTTAAAAAATATTTAAGCTTTGACCCAACCCCCACTAGAAGAAGCAGTCCTAGCTTTCAACTCCACCTTTCTTAGCATATTAGACTCACTTGCTCCCCCTCGCAAAGTCCAAATTAAGTCCACCATATCTGCGTGGCTTTCAAAAGCCACTCTTACCCTTATGATAACTGGAGACAAACTATGGAAAAAATGGTCACAAACTAAGCTCTCTGCAAACTTACAAAAATATAAAGAACTCAGAAATCTTACAAAAAACACATAAACAAAGATAAAAAGGAGTTCTATAACAAACCTCCCACAGCCCTAAAATCTAATCCTAAAATAATTCTGGAACTCTATTAACCAAATTTTATATCCCAGTAATCTTAGCTCCCCCAATCCATGCCCAGACAAGACGTGAAGAAACTGCCACTATCTTCAATACCTATTTTATCAATTCAATATCTAAGCTACTGAACCCTAACCAAACTCCTCTACTACTAACATCTCCAACTTTTCTGAAACTACTCCTAATACTATCTCCTCAAATACCTTCTCCCTCAAACCTGTACCTACTAGCTACATCAAAACTCTACTCTCTAAATTAAAACCATGTTCAGCATCAGCTGACAATATTCCTTCCACTTTTCTTCTACTAGCAGCTGACTCTCATGCTCTCCCTGTATCTATCCTAATTAATCGCTCTGTCTCTGAATCTGAAATCCCTTCCATCTGGAAACAATGATACACTCTACCTATACACAAAGGAGGTAACTCCTCTGATATCTCCAACTTTAGATGTATCACTGTCCTCTCCCCTCTCTCTAAAGTACTAGAAAAATGTATTCATAAACAAGTTATGGAGTATCTAATAATGGAAAATCTGCTTATACCCACTCAACATGGCTTCAGACCTAAACATAGCACCACTACAGTGTGCCTGTTTCGTAGATCAGACTATAGTGCGGGTAAGGGAAAATTCCCTTTTCCCCACTGTAGTGCGATCTCGGAGTGAGAATAATAAAGTCGGGGGGGGGTTGAGGGTTCAAGGGGGTGAAGTCCCCCTGCAGAAATGGGTAGATTTTTTTTTTGAACTACACATATACGGAAGCGCTTTTCGATGTTAAGCGCTTTCGTGTATGTGTGTTCGATGTTTTGTGATTCGGGCATATGCTAGTCGAGCATGTGTCCTAGACCCCTATATATATATATGTATATATATATATATATATATATATATATATATATATATATGTATGTATATATATATGTATATATATATGTATGTATATATGTGTATATATATATATATATATATATATATACATATACATATATATATATATATATATATATATATATATATATATATATATATATATATATATATATATATATATATATATATATATATATATATATATATATATATATATATATATATATATATATATATTGTATATATATATATATATATATATATATATATATGTATATATATATATATATATATATATATATATATAAAAACTAACCCAAAGACAGTATTAACCAACTACCACCAACATGTAAACTTTGCCACAAGGGGGGGTAAATATACTGGATAAGGTCTACACTAACATCAAAGGTGCATATAAAGCAAAATTGTATCCACATCTTGGGAGCACTGACCATCCAGCCATCATGCTGGTTCCATCTTATAAAGCCATACTGAAAACAGTACACCAGCTAGAAAACAAATAAGGATCTGGCCTGAGGGAGGAATCTCAGCTCTACAAGACTGCTTCGACTGTACAGACTAGTCAGTGTTTAGAGAGACTGCTGTGACAAACAACCATATTGACTTGGACACATACATAGATACACAGAGCCATACTGAGCAAATGTATCAAAGAGGTGAAAAGATCCTATGGCAGAAAAATTCAAAGCCACTTCAGGGACCCGAAGAATGCCAGGCAACTATGGAAAGGTGTTCAAACCATCACCGACTACAAGCCTACATCAGCTTCATGTGATGATAGCATCGAGTTTCTGAACCAACTGAACAAATTCTTCAGTAGGTTTGATGCTGACAGCAAAACAACATCATGAAGAATCCCTGAAGACAAGGATGCAGCGGTGCTGAGCTTCCATACAATCAGTGTCACCAGAACCCTAAAACGTGTCAACCCAAGGAAAACAGCTGGCCCTGACAACATCATGGGCAGGGTACTAAGGGAACGTATGACGGAACTGGCTCCAGTACTCAATGACATCTTCAACACCCCACTCCATCTAGCCAGTGTTCCCAAATGCT